>NC_044497.1:57388325-57438325 GCF_902362185.1 Chanos chanos
GCGGGGTGCTGGGGCCTATCCTGGGGCAGGGAAACGCCCTAGACAGGCTGCCAGTCCATCGCTGGGCAGACACACAGACAAACACACTCACACACACTTGTTCCACTTGTGTTTGAGCATGCTAACGATTACTATATTCAGAGAGGCTATTTGTGAGTGTTAATTCTCAGGTAATCTGTGATTCACTCATACTCCACACCTCTCAGGGCAGGGGTGTGTGAGTCTCACCTCGACTGAGGTAGCTGTCAGCTGACAGGAGATAAGCGAGACATTGACTGACTGGGCGTTCCACCTCTCCAGCCAATGGTGAGTGTACTTTTTAAATCAAAAATATTCACACCCCTTGTAAAGATAATGCATCTCAGTTATCCTATGCAGACGGATGTTAACGCGTCTCTGTCTCAGTTATCCTATACAGAGAGATGCTAATGCACCTAAGTTATCCTGTACAAAGAGAAGCCATTGAGTCTCAGTTATACTATACAGAGAGACGATAAAGATGTTTGAAAACTGTTAATCTTGTCCTGATCAGCAGTATCCATTAAACAGCAGAAAAAAGCAGAAACAAAACAAACTAATAAAACAAGGTGAAGGTGAAAACCGACCAGCCAACCAGCTTAAAGAGGTGTGATAAAGAAGTGGACTGAAACACCTGTTAATAGCTAACCTCCATCAGAGGACATCTCCACCCGCCTCCCTGTGCTGCTGATGGAGGTTGGCCATTAAAGGGAGTTAGAATTTAAAGATAATCCATCACGAAGATGCAGAGTAGAAAACTGAAAAGATCAGGAGAGAATGTTTTATTCTAGCGCCTGGTTAGACTGTGTGTCAAACTGTTTTCACTTTATCTCTGTGGTGACCTAACTATCCCTCAATATTAGACTATTAGACTCAGGATAATTTCACTCCTAATGTTGACAAAGACAAACAAACGGCCATGAGTGACCAGCTTCCAAAAAAACAAACAAACAAACAAAGACAAAAACAAAAATAAATGTGAGTCATTCAAGTTTTCTGGGAGGTCATAAGGTCATAAGGTCATAAGGTCACAGGACAGGTTAAACAGTCACATCACAGCTAGGTCATAAGGTCATGGGACAGGGTTAATAGTCACATCACAGAGTCACACATCTGGCTAGTGAAACTGGATCAGACCAGATCTCCTGTATTATAGTTTTATGAGGCTGTGTAAGTTGAACTGCGGGAATGTCATAAGTTGATAGCCATCAATCAGCAGCATGATATTAACACTATACGGGGTCCACTGTTGAATGGTGTTACCATGTCAACGCTCTGTTCACAGGCCGTTCACACTGCCAGCAGTGCTGTTAAGTCAGCCTGGGTCAAAATGCAAACAGATAACGTTTTTCTCCCGCAGGCTTTCAGCACACGGCCAGCAATAGTTTCCCATCACGCCCACTTCAATACCGCGGCAATAACCGTATGTTTGCATATCATCTAACCAGCGGCCTCTGCGCTGTCCTGATTTTCTCCGCATAAACAGACTGAATCTAGTCATTTGCTGAATCAAAGTGTCTGTCAGACAGTACAAATTCACGCAGGGCTGTGCTGTGTACATCTCCCTCTCTGTGTCCTTCAACATGGTCCAGGTGCATATTTCCATAGTTTCTTGATTCAAATACAGAATGTTTTTTTTCTAAATCTGTGCTACAGCACGTTCTCATACGGAGGAAATATAATGAAGAGAAGAGTCAGACAACCATGAAAAGCATGAGACTGAATGAGAACTCACATACAGAGGCCAAAGCGTAGGACGCAGTGTTCAGGCACAGAAACACTCCACACATGTGCCAGGATGTGATAAGACACAAAGGACCAGTCATCTACTGTACAACTTCTGCCCCCCCCCGCTCGCTCTCTCTCTCTCTCTCTCTCTCATTCTCCCTCTCCTCCTCTCTCTCTCTCTCTCTCTCTCTCTCTTTCTCTCTCTCTCTCTTTCTTTCTCTCTCTCTCTCTCTTTCTTTCTTTCTTTCTTTCTTTCTTTCTCTCTCTCTCTCTTTCTTTCTCTCTCTCTCTTTCTTTCTCTCTCTCTTTCTCTTTCTTTCTTTCTCTCTCTCTCTTTCTTTCTCTCTCTCTCTCCCTCTCTCATTCTCCCTCTCCTCCTTTCTCTCTCGCTCTTTCTTTCTCTCTCTCTTTCTTTCTCTCTCTCTTTCTCTCTCTTTCTTTCTCTCTCTCTCTTTCTTTCTCTCTCTCTCTCCCTCTCTCATTCTCCCTCTCCTCCTTTCTCTCTCTCTCTTTCTGTCTCTGTCCCCCCCCCCCCATCTCTCTGAAGGCTCAGTTGGGCTGTACTAAAGTTTTTTGACCTCTGACATCTGCAGAGTCCACAGTAACATGTGTCTTTGCTGTTTTACAGTTGTGGGGGAAAAAAGCCTTTCTTGTAACTGAACACTCCTGACAGCATCTTTTCCACAGTGTGACTCACACTGACTTCCAAAGTTTGAATCTCCCATTCACTGGAGTTACAGTATGAACCAGTGTTCCTTCTCCTGACTCTGAATCACACTCTGTGCAAACAGTGGTCCAACAAACAGATTTCTGTTTCTTTTCTCCCTCCAATATCTCCTGTTTTCTAAAACAGCGAAAACATTACCTCTGACCAGGATGTTATGCATGCGCTGAATATAAGGAGGAAAATATGATTTTGAGATGAACTGATATTTGGATTGTGGTTCTTGTGTGAAGGTGTGCAGTCATCATGAGCTGGATGGTGTTTATTTGATCAGTTTGACTGTGAAGGCAACGCTGCTACAGAACAGTAACGTAACTCATTATCAGTTTCTGTGTGTTTTCAGTCTCAGCAAAAACAGACATATCTATCCTGCACACGTTAATGACACGTCAGAGTATGTGGTGTGTACAGCCGTGATACCGACACTTTAATAGTGAGCAATCAATGCCGGCAGGTCACGTTCTGACACGGGGGTAAACAGAGTGGATAAACAGAGGGGATTTTTTTAGCGCTCGTGACAGGCGAAACACTAAAGGAAGATCTGTGTCAGCGGCTGACTGCCCTGTTAAACTGTCTCTTACCCTCCTCCAAATATTCCTCAACTTTGTCCCTGTTTTGACACATTAAAACAAAACTAGCTCTCATCTCCTACCAACTACAGGATTCTGAAGTCACTGATCTGTCAGGGACAGAGATAAAGCCCAGATTTGCTCTGAAATGATCTGGCCGTAGGCATAAAGGACAGGGGGTTTTTAGGCTAAAATGGCTATTCACAGTCAGGGTCTTCTGACATCGAAGCTAAGTTAGTAAGTTTAAGTGATTACACACACACACACACAGACACACACACACTGTGAACAGTGAATTTGTCCTCTGCATTTACCATCCAACCCACCAGCAGTGAACACACAACAGACACAGGAGCAGTGGGCAGCTCAAGGGCACACAGCCATGGCTGTTGGGCCTGGGAATTGAACACAGGGAATTGAGTTCTCTAACCGGTTCTCTAACCTTTGCCCCAAAGGAGAATCGCGTTGGCTGGGAAACGAACCCGGGTCAGCTGCTTGGAAGGAAGCTATGCTAACCACTATACCACCAACGCTCACATCTTCTGGCTGCTAAGGTTTAGGTGGTCCTCCGTCAGAGGAAACAAAGCATCTTTAAGCAGTGAGGATGATGTCTGATAAATGCCCTCACTGGTGCAGCCCTGTCTGACATGTCATTAACATTAGCCCTGTCCCAATTGGCTATTTTATTGCACAAACACACGCAACAGCAGCCAATGAGATGAATATGCATAACCACAAGACAGTCCGGCAGCACTCTACATAAATACACAAGAAAATTGGAACTGTTGTGACGAATGTTGTTCCAAGACATTTTTGAATGTTCAGTGTATTTTTACGGAGCAGGTTTGGGTGGCTATTTTTATAATTCTTAATCGGGTCAGGCAGGTGCGGTTCTGGTCCACGGGCAGGTGGACCAACTCGCCTGTGACTCCTTCTCAAGACAGGTGCGCTATACCAGCTTTTCAAAGCATTCCTGAATTAAAGGAAAATTAAATAAAGTTATTAAATAACCCAATCACAAATGCTTAGAAATAATTATGGAGTATTTTGTTTGTGCCATATTTGACGTCCTGTTTTTCATGATTTCACTGTAAAAGGCTATAACACAGTGTGCTGTGATACTGAGCAGTTTGAGGTTCAGACAGAACTCGACAGGAAGTGACTCTCATTCCAAAAACACTCTTCCCTGAGTGTGAAACAACTACAGCAATCAGTGATGTCTGATGCACACAGTGAGTGTGCAGACCCTCATAAGTAACCTAACAAACAGTAAGTCTGAGAAAAAATATCTTCATTGCACCTAATCAACTTAAATAAACCTATCAAACACACACTGCAACCTGATTGGCTCACTCACTGATTCTGAAAACAGTGTGTAACAATGTAACAAACATGAGTGTAAGACAAAAAAGAACAAATTTATATTCTGTGGTGGTTAAGTAGTAGTTAAGAATGGTTAAGAGTGGTTACGTGGTAGTTAAGCATGGTTAAGACTGGTAAAGTGGTAGTTAAGAATGGTTAAGACTGGTTAAGTGGTAGCTGAGAATGGTTAAGAGTGGTTAAGTGATGGTTAAGGATGATTATGAATGGTTAGGATTGGTTAAGAATAGCTGAGTGGTAATTAAGAATGGTTAAGTGGTAATGGTAGTTAAGAAAGGTTAAGTGGTAGTAAAGAATGGTTAAGAATGGTTAAGTGGTAATGCTAGTTAAGAATGGTTACATGGTAGTTAAGAATGGTTAAGAATGGTTAAGTGGTAGTTAAAAATGGTTAAGTGGTAGTGGTAGTTAAAATGGTTAAGTGGTAGTTAAGAATGGTTAATAGTGGTTAAATGGTGGTTAAAATGGTTAAGTGGTGGTGAAGACTGGTTAATAATGGTTAAGTAATGGTCAGATATGGTTAAGTGCTAGTTAAGACTGGCTAAGTGGTAGTTAAGAATGGTTAAGAATGGTTAAGTTGTAGTTAAGAATGGTTAAGTGGTAGTTAAGAATGGTTAAGTGGTAGTTAAGAATGGTTAAGAATTCACAAACTGACTGAAAGCACATGATATTCAATACATTTCACTTCTATCCTTCTGTTCTGTCGGCTCAGGTGAAAAAGTTGCATTTTCAGTTCCAAACATTTGGTCAATTTTTCTCTGCAGCACTGAAGCACATATCTGCCATATCAACAAAGCCCTTAATTAGCAGAAAAAGCTATTGACACGCTCCACATGAGCACTCCTCCTCAGGCCATTCACACTGTTCTGCAGTGACATTTCACTTCAGCCTGATCGAAGGCATTTAAATACTAATTCATCCATGCCTGTATTCGTATTGACCACAGTGTTTCTGACGCTAAGGTTTTGCAATCAGATTCTTGAAGACTATTACATTTTCCCCTGCTCTGTGGTGCAGTTTGTTTAATGACTTTGTTCAGTATTTAATAATTCATCTAATTTGGGCAGACTGCAACATTAAAACTGCAGTCAGTGGGAACATATGGAACCACCCCTTTGATCGGTCTCATTAAGGGAACAAACAGCTTGAATAAAATTTCTCCCATGTGATTCCTACCTTATTAAAACACATTACTTCCAACCACCCCGCTCTCCCTGAGTGCAAAGCCCGGAATTTAAAATGAGCATTTCGCTCCGTACAAAAGCAAAACGCTGAGAATCTTAATTTTTCTCCCTGTAGAACCCGTTATAATTTCTGTGTTTTTCACGTCGACTTTGTTTGATCCTTAGGTACACTGTCAGAAGAGGCTGTCTGATACTGAACAGCGTGGGATATGCCAGTTCTGCACCAGTGAACCCATTCATTTAGACCAGTTTATTACATTTACACTACCTTTTACATGCCCACAGTGTGTAAACAAATGATTAGAAATGCAACCATAACTCCAAGGCATAATTTTCATTTTAAAAAATGTGGATTTTTTTTCAGGTTCTTCTTTCAGATAAAATTAGTGAAGTTTCTTCAACCACAGTGAAACAATCCAAGTGTTTTTCATCAAACCAAACTCTGATATGTCAGAATACGCATTTAAAACAAACCCTGTGTGTGTGTGTGTGTGCGTGTGTGTGTGTGTGTGTGTGTGTGTGTGTGTGTGTGTGTGTTACAGTGTTAAAAGTTGTGTGGTGGTCACCTGCTGTCCATTCACAAAGGAAACATGTTTGCTGAACTGAACCCAGTCAGTCAGTACAAACCATAGTAAAGTTGTCAGTGTTTGTGACTTTTTTTTGTCAACCATGACTTTTTTGACTGTTTATTGGCTACTATACTCACCACAGCTGACCATTCTGAAACTATGAAACATTCTGGAAAAGTGGAACATTCTGAGACAGTGAAACATTCTGAAAAAGTAGAACATTCTGAAACAGTGAAACATTCTGAAACTATGAAACATTCTGAGACAGTGCAACATTCTGAAACAGTGCAACATTCTGAGACAGTGGAACATTCTGAAACAGTGCAACATTCTGAAAAAGTGGAACATTCTGAGACAGTGCAACATTCTGAAAAAGTGGAACATTCTGAGACAGTGCAACATTCTGAGACAGTGGAACATTCTGAAACAGTGGAACATTCTGAGACAGTGCAACATTCTGAAACAGTGCAACATTCTGAAAAAGTGGAACATTCTGAGACAGTGAAACATTCTGAGACAGTGGAACATTCTGAAACAGTGAAACATTCTGAAACAGTGCAACATTCCGAAACAGTGCAACATTCTGAAACAGTGCAACATTCTGAGACAGTGGAACATTCTGAAACAGTGGAACATTCTGAAACAGTGGAACATTCTGAAACAGTGCAACATTCTGAAACAGTGCAACATTCTGAGACAGTGGAACATTCTGAAACAGTGCAACATTCTGAAACAGTGCAACATTCTGAGACAGTGGAACATTCTGAAACAGTGCAACATTCTGAGACAGTGAAACATTCTGAGACAGTGAAACATTCTGAGACAGTGCAACATTCTGAAACAGTGGAACATTCTGAGACAGTGAAACATTCTGAGACAGTGGAACATTCTGAAACAGTGGAACATTCTGAGACAGTGCAACATTCTGAAACAGTGCAACATTCTGAAACAGTGCAACATTCTGAGACAGTGGAACATTCTGAAACAGTGCAACATTCTGAGACAGTGGAACATTCTGAAACAGTGGAACATTCTGAGACAGTGCAACATTCTGAAACAGTGCAACATTCTGAAACAGTGCAACATTCTGAAAAAGTGGAACATTCTGAGACAGTGAAACATTCTGAGACAGTGGAACATTCTGAAACAGTGAAACATTCTGAAAAAGTGCAACATTCTGAAAAAGTGCAACATTCTGAGACAGTGAAACATTCTGAAACAGTGGAACATTCTGAAAAAGTGGAACATTCTGAGACAGTGGAACATTCTGAAAAACTGGAACATTCTGAGACAGTGCTAACACCGGTTCACTTCAGTGCACAGTTATACAGAGCAATTACCTTATGGAACAAGCTGCCATCTTTTTTTTTTTTAACAAAAATAAATATTAAATCAACTTTTAAAAAACAAATAAAGAATTACTCCTGGGTCAGTTATTCATTTAATCACTGTTATTATACCAGGTCCTTGTCAGTGGGTGTATTTGTAGTACTTTCTTTTTTACTTGTTCTGGTTTAGTGTATTTCACAATGACTTTGTTTTAATGTTTGTCCTTTTTATTCAAAAATTCAGTTTTGTGTCCTTGTAGTTGATTTTCCTTTTTTTTTTGTATTTGATTTTGATGCGTCTTGTTATGTAACTTATTTTCAACTTGATTATTATGATTTGTTTCTTTCAAGACCCCTGGGAGAACAGCGGGGCTGTACACCTCAGCTAATGGGAATCCTATAAATAAACAGTGGAACAGTCTGAGACAGTGAGACATTCTGAGACATTCTGAAACACTTAGACTAGCAGACAGTCAGTCAGACAGATAGGGAAATCAGACAGACAAGCTTTAGACACTAGACAGCACAGAGTAATACTACAATGAATAATACAGATTCATCTGAAGGAAAAAATCACAAGGGAATAAAGCTCCAATCAGCGTCCAACACATAAACAGAGAAAAAGGAAAGAAAAAAAAAATCAGGAAATTAGGCAGCCAAACAATCACATCCAGAAACACAGTGTATGTTTCAGAGTCACTCTGACAGGAGAGCACTGACCATTGACTCATGGTAACATTCATTGGGGTAAGGTTGCCAGATTGGTTCTGAGGACTTGCAGTCATCCAGGTCTGAGGATGGCTAGTGGTTGGAAGTCTACAGCAACTGGACCAGCAATATCCTCTAGAGGACATGTCATCACTCATCCAAGACACGTCATCAGTTCAGTGGAGAGGTGGGAGTTTCCTCAGCATTTAACCTCCGTGGGTGATCCAACAGCAGGGTGTCATGACACTCACTGAGGTCACATGACAGTCATGTGAGAGATGATGGAGTCACATGACTGGGGTCACATCCTGTAAAGCTGCTTTGTGACAATGCCCAGTGTACAAAGTGCCATACAAAGGAAAGTGAATTGACTCAGATAGACTGGAGGTGTGACTTGGTGTGAACCTGCCAAGGTAAGAATGTTATGAATGGAACCGTGATTCGCTGATAGGTGGTGTCTGTCATTTCTTCTTTACAGGTTACTGGAGTGTTTGGGGGGTAGTCAGAGCCGTATACTGAAATGCACACCGTTGGTTTATTGAGGTGGCCGTGACACAAGGGATCTTGAAAGAGGACAGTGCCAGGCACCAGCCGTGAGAGAGGGGCTGATGACGACGGTGCCAGGCACCAGCCGTGAGAGAGGGGCTGATGAGGGCAGTGTCAGGCACCAGCCGTGAGAGAGGGGCTGATGAGGACAGTGCCAGGCACCAGCCGTGAGAGAGGGGCTGATGAGGACGGTGCCAGGCACCAGCCGTGAGAGAGGGGCTGATGAGGACAGTGCCAGGCACCAGCCGTGAGAGAGGGGCTGATGAGGGCAGTGCCAGGCACCAGCCGTGAGAGAGGGGCTGATGAGGGCAGTGCCAGGCACCAGCCGTGAGAGAGGGGCTGATGAGGACAGTGCCAGGCACCAGCCGTGAGAGAGGGGCTGATGAGGACAGTCAGGGAAGAGGGGACATCGCTGAAGACAGTCCAGAGGAGCACTGACAGGTCAGGGCTGAGCGGTCGGATGGATGCTCACCTGAGAGGAGGTTAAGCCCCACAGGTATAAACACCTGAAGGTCACTTTTCATATGTCAGCGATACATCTTAAATCAGCGTCCGTTCGGCTTCACTTCAAAATCAGCATTTACTGAAAACGTGCATAAATCAAACTAAGTTCAATGTGATTTTTTTTTTCTTGCCGACAATCCTTTACAAACTCTCTTTTATTTATTTCTTTTATCATATCCAAAAGAAATGTTGTTTAATTTCATGATGGAGATGAGGAGAGACAGCCGTGGTCAGTCTTAATACTAACAGTACAATCTAAACTCAGCTAACAACAAAATATCTAAGGTTAAAATGGCAACAGAAAAAAAAGAACAGAACAAAAAAGTAAGAAAAAGAGAATTAGTCATTTCACAATCCATCTGCCGCATGTTCGAGGGAAACTTAGAAAAGATTTGCAGATGGATTGGTCAGAACCCACTACCCACACCAGTGCAGCAAAAGAGCGTGTTCCCAAAGCAAGACACAGTGCATTTTTAATTACCACGGCAACTGATTATAGGCACAGCACACAGCATGTGGGAGATTAATTGTGAAAACAAGCCCTCACCGTTCACGCTGCTAAAAAAAAAAAAAGGTAATCCATCACAACGCCACGACCAGAGAGCTCCTCTCAGCCGCTCCTCTCGGTCCCCGTGCAGAGGCCGTGCGTGGGGAGGCTGCCAGCGTCACTGAGGTTGTGAAGACAATGGGGAAGGCGTCTGTGGGAGCCTCACTGGCCCAGGTTTATCCATATTCATATGGCCCTGAGCGCTGCCGGCCGTGGTCCTGAGAAAGCAGACGCCCAGGTAAACAAGGCTATGGGCCAATTTCACAACACACACACACACACACACAGAGAGGTTTTTCTGGCCAGATAACTGCTGGAGAATGCTTATGGCTGAGTCATGTGTGCTGTGTAATGTTCACATAAAGTGAAATAATCACATTCTGCAGGTATGCTATCTTACAGAATCAGCACATCTCAGGGGTTCGGGCCAAGCGTGTAACCACTGTTCTCAAGCCAAGGCGCTGACCATTCTGGGCATGCTCCTGAGTCAGCTGGAGAGGAGTGATGTCACTATATGTCCATGAGAGGTTCCCAACACTTTCCTTTACAGTACAGGCATTCGTAGCATCCTCACTCTGGCCGTTTTGTGTAGTCTACATTAGGCAGTGTTGTGTAGTCTACATTAGGCAGTTTTGTGTAGTCTACATTAGGTTGTTTTGTGTAGTCTACATTAGGCAGTTTTGTGTAGTCTACATTAGGCAGTGTTGTGTAGTCTGCATTAGGCAGTCTTGTGTAGTCTACATTAGGCAGTCTTGTGTAGTCTACATTAGGCAGTCTTGTGTAGTCTACATTAGGCAGTTTTGTGTAGTCTACATTAGGCAGTCTTGTGTAGTCTACATTAGGCAGTCTTGTGTAGTCTACATTAGGCAGTTTTGTGTAGTCTACATTAGGTTGTTTTGTGTAGTCTACATTAGGCAGTCTTGTGTAGTGTACATTAGGCAGTCTTGTGTAGTCTATATTAGGCAGTTTTGTGTAGTCTGCATTAGGCAGTCTTGTGTAGTCTACATTAGGTTGTTTTGTGTAGTCTACATTAGGCAGTCTTGTGTAGTGTACATTAGGTTGTTTTGTGTAGTCTACATTATGCAGTCTTGTGTAGTCTATATTAGGCAGTTTTGTGTAGTCTACATTAGGTTGTTTTGTGTAGTCTACATTAGGCAGTTTTGTGTAGTCTACATTAGGCAGTCTTGTGTAGTCTACATTAGGCAGTTTTGTGTAGTCTACATTAGGCAGTGTTGTGTAGTCTGCATTAGGCAGTTTTGTGTAGTCTACATTAGGCAGTCTTGTGTAGTCTCCATTAGGCAGTTTTGTGTAGTCTACATTAGGCAGTTTTGTGTAGTGTACATTAGGCAGTTTTGTGTAGTGTACATTAGGCAGTCTTGTGTAGTCTACATTAGGCAGTTTTGTGTAGTCTACATTAGGTTGTCTTGTGTAGTCTACATTAGGCAGTTTTGTGTAGTCTGCATTAGGCAGTTTTGTGTAGTCTACATTAGGCAGTCTTGTGTAGTCTACATTAGGCAGTCTTGTGTAGTCTACATTAGGCAGTTTTGTGTAGTGTACATTAGGCAGTTTTGTGTAGTGTACATTAGGCAGTCTTGTGTAGTCTACATTAGGTTGTTTTGTGTAGTCTACATTAGGCAGTCTTGTGTAGTCTATATTAAGCAGTCTTGTGTAGTCTACATTAGGCAGTTTTGTGTAGTCTACATTAGGCAGTCTTGTGTAGTCTATATTAGGCAGTTTTGTGTAGTGTACATTAGGCAGTTTTGTGTAGTCTATATTAGGCAGTCTTGTGTAGTCTCCATTAGGCAGTCTTGTGTAGTCTACATTAGGCAGTTTTGTGTAGTGTACATTAGGCAGTTTTGTGTAGTCTACATTAGGCAGTTTTGTGTAGTCTACATTAGGTTGTTTTGTGTAGTCTATATTAGGCAGTCTTGTGTAGTCTACATTAGGCAGTCTTGTGTAGTCTATATTAGGCAGTTTTGTGTAGTGTACATTAGGCAGTTTTGTGTAGTCTACATTAGGCAGTTTTGTGTAGTCTACATTAGGCAGTCTTGTGTAGTCTACATTAGGCAGTCTTGTGTAGTCTATATTAGGCAGTTTTGTGTAGTCTACATTAGGCAGTTTTGTGTAGTCTACATTAGGCAGTCTTGTGTAGTCTATATTAGGCAGTTTTGTGTAGTCTACATTAGGCAGTTTTGTGTAGTCTACATTAGGCAGTTTTGTGTAGTCTACATTAGGCAGTCTTGTGTAGTCTATATTAGGCAGTTTTGTGTAGTCTACATTAGGCAGTTTTGTGTAGTCTACATTAGGCAGTTTTGTGTAGTCTACATTAGGCAGTCTTGTGTAGTCTACATTAGGCAGTCTTGTGTAGTCTACATTAGGCAGTTTTGTGTAGTCTACATTAGGCAGTTTTGTGTAGTGTACATTAGGCAGTTTTGTGTAGTCTACATTAGGCAGTTTTGTGTAGTGTACATTAGGCAGTCTTGTGTAGTCTACATTAGGCAGTCTTGTGTAGTCTATATTAGGCAGTTTTGTGTAGTGTACATTAGGCAGTCTTGTGTAGTCTACATTAGGCAGTTTTGTGTAGTCTCCATTAGGCAGTTTTGTGTAGTCTACATTAGGCAGTTTTGTGTAGTCTACATTAGGCAGTTTTGTGTAGTGTACATTAGGCAGTCTTGTGTAGTCTACATTAGGCAGTCTTGTGTAGTCTATATTAGGCAGTCTTGTGTAGTCTACATTAGGCAGTTTTGTGTAGTCTACATTAGGCAGTCTTGTGTAGTCTATATTAGGCAGTCTTGTGTAGTCTACATTAGGCAGTTTTGTGTAGTCTACATTAGGCAGTTTTGTGTAGTCTACATTAGGCAGTTTTGTGTAGTGTACATTAGGCAGTTTTGTGTAGTCTACATTAGGCAGTCTTGTGTAGTCTACATTAGGCAGTTTTGTGTAGTCTACATTAGGCAGTTTTGTGTAGTCTACATTAGGTTGTTTTGTGTAGTCTACATTAGGCAGTCTTGTGTAGTCTATATTAGGCAGTCTTGTGTAGTCTATATTAGGCAGTCTTGTGTAGTCTACATTAGGCAGTCTTGTGTAGTCTACATTAGGTTGTTTTGTGTAGTCTACATTAGGCAGTTTTGTGTAGTCTACATTAGGCAGTTTTGTGTAGTCTACATTAGGAAGTTTTGTGTAGTCTACATTAG
Source organism: Chanos chanos (assembly GCF_902362185.1). Lineage (NCBI taxonomy): Eukaryota > Metazoa > Chordata > Actinopteri > Gonorynchiformes > Chanidae > Chanos > Chanos chanos. The sequence continues at coordinate 57,401,322 of NC_044497.1, forward strand.
GCAGTTTTGTGTAGTCTACATTAGGCAGTTTTGTGTAGTGTACATTAGGCAGTCTTGTGTAGTCTATATTAGGCAGTTTTGTGTAGTCTACATTAGGTTGTTTTGTGTAGTCTACATTAGGCAGTCTTGTGTAGTCTATATTAGGCAGTCTTGTGTAGTCTACATTAGGCAGTTTTGTGTAGTCTACATTAGGCAGTTTTGTGTAGTCTGCATTAGACAGTCTTGTGTAGTGTACATTAGGCAGTTTTGTGTAGTCTACATTAGGCAGTTTTGTGTAGTGTACATTAGGCAGTTTTGTGTAGTCTACATTAGGCAGTCTTGTGTAGTCTATATTAGGCAGTCTTGTGTAGTCTACATTAGGCAGTTTTGTGTAGTCTACATTAGGCAGTTTTGTGTAGTGTACATTAGGCAGTTTTGTGTAGTCTACATTAGGCAGTTTTGTGTAGTCTACATTAGGTTGTTTTGTGTAGTCTACATTAGGCAGTTTTGTGTAGTCTACATTAGGCAGTGTTGTGTAGTCTCCATTAGGCAGTTTTGTGTAGTCTACATTAGGCAGTTTTGTGTAGTCTACATTAGGCAGTGTTGTGTAGTCTACATTAGGCAGTGTTGTGTAGTCTCCATTAGGCAGTTTTGTGTAGTCTACATTAGGAAGTTTTGTGTAGTGTACATTAGACAGTTTTGTGTAGTCTACATTAGGCAGTTTTGTGTAGTCTACATTAGGCAGTGTTGTGTAGTCTCCATTAGGCAGTTTTGTGTAGTCTACATTAGGCAGTTTTGTGTAGTCTACATAAGGCAGTTTTGTGTAGTGTACATTAGGCAGTTTTGTGTAGTCTACATTAGGCAGTTTTGTGTAGTCTACATTAGGCAGTTTTGTGTAGTGTACATTAGGCAGTTTTGTGTAGTCTACATTAGGCAGTTTTGATGGTTTTTCGCCCTCACCTCTTAATTCCTGGCTGGTCTTTACCTGGAAAACAGGTGTGAGCACTTCTCAGCCAGAACCTTCCAGAACTGGACTTGGGCTGTTCTACAGAGGTCTGACTGGTTTTAGAGAGTGATAAATAGGAAAGGGGATGGGTTGGCCTTGACTTCTGTATCAGATATTTTACATTTTAAAACAGCTCTTTTGTCTGTTCAAATGACAGTCAATACACTTTGTATCGGTTTACACACACACACAGACACACACACACCCGCGCGTGCACGTGCGATGGAGACGCTTAACACACATCAGAAACAGAAAAGCTCTATTCCCATTTGCCTCCATCCAAACGTTTCCATTTTTATCACAGAGCAGATCATCACACAGATCAGCTTGCCTGACCAGGAGACGACTTACTGTGTCCTCAAAACTGAGAGTGCAAACTGGCCCGGCTTATCTCTATTTTACGAGAGGTATTATGAAGAGCACTCTTCAGCAGGGCCCGTTTTCCTTTTCACAGGACCGGACGGAACCAGGGCAGAGTCCAGAGGAGCTTTAATATTTACATTTCGTTCCCCTCAGCCCAGGGTCCAATGATACTGAATGTCTGAGTCTGACTCCAACAGCAATAATCGCAGAGCAAAATAAACTGATTTGCGATATAACTGCTGATCATTTTCGTGCCTGTGTGTTACGGTGACTGAAATTTGGGTCTCACAGCAAACAGCTGTAAACCTGAGAATTTAGAAAAAGAGCTGCCTGCTTATGGAGCCTTTTTTTAGACTATGAAGGAATCATTCATCCTAATAGTTCTCATCTGGAAGTGCAATGCTAAACAGCAGGATGGCGATGAATAAACTCTCATTCAAGAGTCGAGGAATGTTTTGGTCATTTAAAAGAAGAGAAACAGAGAGAGAGAAAGAGAAAAATAGAAGCAAAATAACTCCAAATGTGAATTTAACATAGAGGCTTTTCTATCATTTGGATAAATGTCCAAATTTCTTCAATATTCACTCGAAAAATGGACTAAATGCAGTTCCATTGAAAAAGAAAACTCATCAGGTTTTCAGGGATGGAGTCATCTGTGAGGTCAGTATGCATGTGTGATTTATTTGTGGGGAGGTTTGAGGGGGGGGGCTTGACCTTACGCACCACACAAAATTCAGAGATGTTTGTTCTGGCATCATGCCCACTGGGTTTTTGGCTCAAAGTGTGTGACACGTCTAAAAGCCACTGAGCTAAATCGGATTCAAATCAGATTCACCCCTGAGCACACTGTAAAGGTAAATCAGATTCACCCCTGAGCACACTGTAAAGGTAAATCAGATTCACCCCTGAGCACACTGTAAAGGTAAATCAGATTCACCCCTGAGCACACTGTAAAAGTAAATATGGAACATTCACAGAGGATGTCAGAGGAGAATGATGAGACATGAGTCAGGTACTGGTTCCAAAACCAAAAAGGGGTTTATTAAACTTTATTAAACTAAATACTTATTTTATGATGTAAAGCTTTACTGGTGAAGATGTGATGCGGGTTCTTGTTGCCCAGTCTGGTGCAGGGGCACCTTCATATTTGGCTGCCGGGTGAAACTCTGGTCAGGTGTGCTATGGTCAGGTGAAGCTGTGGTCAGGTGAAGCTAAGGTCAGGTGTGCTATGGTCAGGAGTGCTGAGGTTAGGTGTGCTGAGGTCAGGTGTGCTGTGGGCAGTTGAAGCTGAGGTCAGGAGTGCTGTGGTCACGTGTACTGTGGTCAGGAGTACTGAGGTCAGGTGTGCTGTGGTCAGGTGAAGCTGTGGTCAGGTGTGCTGTGGTCAGGTATGCGGTGGTCAGGTGCTGTGTGGTCAGGTGAAGCTGTGGTCAGGTATGCGGTGGTCAGGTAAAGCTGTGGTCAGATGAAGCTGTGGTCAGGTATGCGGTGGTCAGGTGTTGTGTGATCAGGTAAAGCTGTGGTCAGGTGTGCTGTGGTCAGGTATGCGGTGGTCAGGTGTTGTGTGGTCAGGTGAAGCTGTGGTCAGGTATGCGGTGGTCAGGTGTGGTGTGGTCAGGTGAAGCTGTGGTCAGGTATGCGGTGGTCAGGTGTGGTGTGGCCAGGTAAAGCTGTGGTCAGGTGTGCTGTGGTCAGGTGTCGTGTGGTCAGGTGAAGCTGTGGTCAGGTGTGCTGTGGTCAGGTATGCGGTGGTCAGGTGTGGTGTAGTCAGGTGAAGCTGTGGTCAGGTATGCAGTGGTCAGGTGTGGTGTGGTCAGGTAAAGCTGTGGTCGGGTGTGCTGTGGTCAGGTATGCGGTGGTCAGGTGTTGTGTGGTCAGGTGAAGCTGTGGTCAGGTATGCGGTGGTCAGGTGTCGTGTGGTCAGGTAAAGCTGTGGTCAGGTATGCGGTGGTCAGGTGTGGTGTGGTCAGGTGTGGTGTGGTCAGGTGTGCTGTGGTCAGGTATGCGGTGGTCAGGTGTGGTGTGGTCAGGTGAAGCTGTGGTCAGGTGAAGCTGTGGTCAGGTATGCTGTGGTCAGGTATGCGGGTGTCAGGTGTGGTGTGGTCAGGTGAAGCTGTGGTCAGGTGAAGCTGTGGTCAGGTGAAGCAGTGGTCAGGTGTGTTGAGGTCAGGTGTGTTGTGCTGTCTTCGCTGGCAGGGCTCAAGCTCTTGGAAATGGAAGCCAGGTTTCTTGTAGGGTAGACGAGCATTTCTGCAGTGGTCCACTCAGCTAGTGGCAGTCAGTGTGAGACACGGTGCCATCTGAGTCAGGGGAAGAGACAGAGAATCGACACATGTGAGTTGCTCCTGGATCCCTGTCTACCTCTTCCTCCACTCCCTCCTTTATCTACTGTTATATGTTCTCCCATGAGGTGAAAGTGTGCTCCTAGATGAGTTGCCAGCCGTGCCTCCTTAGGGTTTTACTGCCAAGTCCACGCATGCCTTTGTTGTTGTTTAGGCATGCCATGTGCCTTTGTTGTTGTTTAGGCATGCCATGTGCCTTCGTTGTTGTTGATGTCTCAGCCAACTAGCACATCACAGATCCTCCCCAGGTGTAGACATCACAAAGGCAATGAGGATATCAGCATCATTTCAACATCATTTCAAAAGCAATGGGAAACTGACCAACCAGCGTGAGGTACACTGAGTAGACAATGTACCCAATGTACCTGAGACTGAAAAAGGAGGAAGAGAAATCATGCAAGCAGATTAACTCAGCCATGGTACTGAAGCCCTCCAGACAAAAGGTTATTACTGTAATGCAAACGTGACAGGCATCGACTGTGCGACTTGGGGTTAGACTTTTAAAGGAACTGCCTACCTGACATTGTCTGAGAGGGTAAACTCTTCACACAGAGACTCACCATCACCTCTCCATAATGATCAGATCTTCTCAACAGACGACTCTCTCGACCCAGTCCCGAGCGCTAAAGCAACCCTCGGCACATTAACCGCAGATTTCATAGCTCATCACAAAAATGGAGACTTGAGTCAGCGACCAGTGTCGGATTCCAATCGTAGTATGTTCTTTTCGGTGGCTTTGTGCAGCTCTGTGTTGGAGTCACTCAGTATGATTATTAGCCATCTCCCATTAGCTATGCACCCTGGTTTGCTGAGTAAGTTAGCGAAAGTTTTTCAACAAACAGGACTGCCAGGGAAAAAGCTGACACAAAGCTGACTGTTCACGACTGTTTAACTGAAATGTATTTTCTCTAAATCTAAAATCCATTTAAACACTATACAGACGGATTCCTGAAAGGCTGTTTCGGTAAATAGCACATGGTTTTATGGTAATAAAATGTAAATTTGATTACATCAGTGTGATTTGTGTGGGTAACTGGATGGGCCATGGACACAGGATAGAGGAGAGATTTGGAAAAGCAGTCCCTGACCACTTCCACACACAAGTGTTCTCTCATCATCCGGCTCAGACAGGACTCCATTCAGACTCACAACTCAACTCAGACTCCCAGAACATGATTCATAAGGAACTCTAGCGACAGGATAATTGTAATTACATAATATTATGAGATTTTAATGTAATAACGATATATTCTGGATAATTATAATAATAACTCGAGCACCAAAAAACTCTGTACATTTACACCAAGAAACAACACTCATAAATTCACTATGAGGCCTTGCTATTGATTTACTCAAGCTAATCAGAGAAAACAAAACATAATGCACAGTGTACAGTCTTGTTCTGACAGAAGTAGGCAACTTGTAGCTTGTGAAATGGCTTAAGTTGAAATAGATGATCTATTATCAATTTAGTGTGACTTCACTCCCTGGTGCAGGTTGAATTAGACTAATATATAAAAATAAGCATTTCACATGTTTAAATATACACTGTTGTTTTGTGGGTCATTTGATTAAAGACTTGTCAAGTCAGTGGCCGTTACATCACTGTGATAAGTGTCACACACTCATCATGCTAACACATCCTGTGGTTTTATATGTGTATGAAATTGAATCTGGCATTCTGAGGGAGAGGCTGTCTCTATAAACCAATGAAATGACAGCACCCTTCATCTTTAAATGTCATTTTTCATTGCCTTCTCTTGGTGTTCACACAAGCGTCCTATGTGTTTGAGAGTTTAGTCACTGTGTGTCCCTCACATGGTCTCACGCTTTGTACAAGAGGCTGGATGCATGTGCAGGTCAGTTGTCCTTTTATTGCACATAACAAAAAAACTTCAAAGAAGTTACAAATAACAGGTAATAACAGGAATTCAGACAAGCAAAGAAACCAGCGTCACACAAACACCAAACAATTGCAGACAGAGAATGAGGGAAAGAGCAGGAGTGTATATATATATATATATATATACACAGGTCTAAATGAGGCACAAGTCACTGAACAGGTGGATTGAAACTAACAAGACTGAACAAAGAAACCAGGGGGTAACAGAGAGTTCAACCCAAATTGACCAATGGGGCGGCCGGGGGGCAGGACAGGAGATGAACAGGGCGTGACACATGGTGACATGGCTGATCAAACTTGCCTTGTCATTTGCCCTGGAACTGACAGTGATGATCAGGTCAGTACTGAGAGCTCTGGTTAAGTCGACCTAACCAAAACCCAACCCTGCGCTCAGACAAAGCACTTAACACACAACAATGTTCAGTAATATGTTCATGTATTTAAAAAAGGACACCTGAATGCAGACGCTCTGTGGCTTGGACACAGTGACTGTGTTAATGAAGACTGTGTTTACCCAGGCACAGTGAATGTGTTAATGAAGACTGTGCTTACCCAGGCAAAGTGGCTGTGTTAATGAAGGCTGTGTTTACCCAGGAACAGTGACTGTGTTAATGAAGACTGTGTTTACCCAGGCACAGTGACTGTGTTAATGAAGGCTGTGTTTACCCAGGCACAGTGACTGTGTTAATGAAAGCTGCACAGTGACTGTGTTAATGAAGACTGTGTTTACCCAGGCACAGTGACTGTGTTAATGAAGGCTGTGTTTATCCAGGCACAGTGACTGTGTTAATGAAGACTGTGTTTACCCAGGCACAGTGACTGTGTTAATGAAGGCTGTGTTTACCCAGGCACAGTGACTGTGTTAATGAAGACTGTGTTTACCCAGGCAAAGTGACCGTGTTAATGAAGGCTGTGTTTATCCAGGCACAGTGACCGTGTTAATGAAGGCTGTGTTTATCCAGGCACAGTGACTGTGTTAATGAAGGCTGTGTTTACCCAGGCACAGTGACCGTGTTAATGAAGGCTGTGTTTACCCAGGCACAGTGACTGTGTTAATGAAGGCTGTGTTTATCCAGGCACAGTGACTGTGTTAATGAAGGCTGTGTTTATCCAGGCACAGTGACCGTGTTAATGAAGGCTCTGTTTATCCAGGCACAGTGACTGTGTTAATGAAGACTGTGTTTATCCAGGCACAGTGACCGTGTTAATGAAGGCTGTGTTTATCCAGGCACAGTGACTGTGTTAATGAAGACTGTGTTTATCCAGGCACAGTGACCGTGTTAATGAAGGCTGTGTTTATCCAGACACAGTGACCGTGTTAATGAAGGCTGTGTTTATCCAGGCACAGTGACTGTGTTAATGAAGACTGTGTTTATCCAGGCACAGTGACCGTGTTAATGAAGGCTGTGTTTATCCAGACACAGTGACCGTGTTAATGAAGACTGTGTTTATCCAGGCACAGTGACTGTGTTAATGAAGACTGTGTTTATCCAGGCACAGTGACCGTGTTAATGAAGGCTGTGTTTATCCAGGCACAGTGACCGTGTTAATGAAGACTGTGTTTATCCAGGCACAGTGACTGTGTTAATGAAGACTGTGTTTACCCGCTTTTACATGCTCTTCTGTTACATCTCTAATCATATGTTGCTACCTGTTAGAATGCAGGCTACATATCAAACACACCTCCTAAAGACAAAGGACAATGAAAAGGGTTTTTCCACCTTGCACAATCCATTTTTAATACACTACATCTAATGCATCAGGCTCCTTAATTTAAACAGATCATTTGCTTTTCACCCAAATTTGCATAACAGATTTCACATGAAGAGAATTATGGGGTTAGCAGTGATCAAAGCAGGCCCAGATGTTCCACCTTGTGCATCTGCTAACAGGAAAGCATCAACATGTTCAGAGAAGTGACGCTGAGGAGACAGGTCTATCATTTGGACAGCTGACACATCTTAGCCATGGAACCAGACGGCGTGTCGTCATCTTGTCTGCCATCCATACTGGGACTGGCCCTGTCTCCCCATGAGAGGATCCGTTTAATCACGCACGTTGACAATAGAGGTACTCAGGCCTGATTCATCAATGTGGGCCATTTTTCAGACAGTCAGTCATTTACTGCAGTGCAATCACTGTCAGCAAGGCAATTACTTACATGTTTTTCCTAGGATCATGTTTTGTGCTGACATCCTAAAAAAGACATCAGGCATAGTTTAGTTTCAAACCTTGCGTGTGTATGTTCCACGATGCATCGCTTCTAACTGGAGTTTGCACAGCTTAAGTCTGGTGATAATTTCAGAGCAGACTTCACTGAGTCACCCGCCGAACCGAGGACTAATGAGTCCTTTGGGCAGAAGACTCACTGTGGGCCTGGATTTGAACAGGATATACACTGCTATTGAGTCACTGCTATTGAGTCACTGCTTGAGTCACTGCTATTGAGTCACTGCTATGATTTGACTTGTACCGGAGGGATGGGGGGCTGCTGCTGATTGGCCAGTAGGTGGGTGGTGGGTGGTACTGGGACAGCACTGCTACAGAGACTCCACTGGGTGAGTGGTTTATACAAGGGTGGAGGGAGATGGTGTCGGTGCAGAGATGGGTGGTTTATATAAGGGTGGGTAAGATGGGATTTTTTTAAATTTTCCATTTTAAAAACAAGTGATTAGGACAATACTAATACAGGACATGAGCTGAATAACACTGTTACCTTTCAGAATTTTCTGCTGTCCTTTTGGCTAAAAGATTAGAATGTGTCAGTTGAGTGAAGTCATTATTATTTTATCTTTATAGCTCTTTTTACACTAGATGTTGTCACACAAGCAGTGCGACGGGATAGCCAGGCTGAGACCCAGCGGACAAAGCCTAAGGTAACAGGGCTAAGGGGAATACTATGGGAACAGAGCTGATCAGTTTGTCACATACCACAGGGAAGGGCTTTACACTGATGAAACCGTTGCCGTGGTGATGGGAGAGCGGGTATGTCACAGCAGGCATTAACATATGTATATGTTACCAAATGAGTGAATGCAGTCAGCATTGCAGGCTCCCAGCACCCAAATATATGACTCATTGATAATAAGTAAATGTATTATTGTTATCGCAACACAGACCTTAAACACACAGTCTGCAACAGAGCAGCCGGCTCGTCGGGCAGACCATGAGGGAAAAAGCCAATATATAAAGTATTACTTTCAGTTTGATGAATGACATGGTTTACCGATATCATATGCTGTGCATTACCAGTCTCTTCCTGTCGGACACCATGAGCGATGCAGAGACTGTCTCCGTGCAGCCTTGTTTATGTTTACGCTTCATCAAATAAAAAGATGAATTTTTGAAGAAAAAAAAAGAGGGATTTCAACTCGTCTTGCAGATTTGATGAGAAATAGTGAACTTGCGCGCAGCATGTTTGTACATTTACAAGTGATTTTCCACTGATTTATACGATTGTAAAGATACTACTTTTACTTCCTAGGCCTTTATCTGATAACCAGCGGACCATTAAGCTACCTGGCATCTAATTGAGCCACGCAGGCAGTAACCCAATCAATCACAAAGCCTCACGGTAATAGCAGTCTAATTGCCAGGCAACTGCCCTGAGAAAGTGCTACTTTATATAGTTTGTCAGTAAACCCATTTGTCTGACTGGTTGTGCGTGGCTTAGTTACAAACAAATTAATCTGGCCATGGATGTGGGCGTGTGTTTAGACTGTCATTAGGGCTCTGCTAATTAACTGCAATTTTTTTAACTGCTTCATATATGCCCACTCAACGCAAACTGACGACAGGAAGCAAGAGGTGATATACTTATAACATTATTTGACTTTGACACATTTAAACATCAGCCACGATGAAAGACCCATGTTGTAAGCGAACTGTGAAATGCCTGCCTCCCTCCTCGCTAATTCTGAAAGCTCATTTCGTTTATGAGAGTCTGAAATTACACTAAAATGCTTAAATCATGCTTGTGCGCCGGTCTCTTGGCAGGTGCCGTCAGGCTCACAGAGATCCCGATTCAGTGAACGCAGTCAGTCAGTTACTGTCAAAAGCCCTTTCGAATAGGAGAACAGCACAACGATGAAACCTGCCAAGTCCTGATATTCACCTGAACGAAGAGAGGATGTCAGCAAGAAGTCCTTTTTTCTTTTCCACATTTGATAGTCCGATTACCTGCTAAATCCATCCAAACTGACAGCTACACTAAAAACGGTTCTGCACCCTCCGACATAAGAGCTGGAGAAAAAAAGAGGGGGAAAAAATAGATCTCTCTCTCGTCTGCTGGGCTCACGTGGCCGTGAGATTGTTCCTAGAGTTTCATCATTCACAGCAGGCAGTGGAGTGTTGTCCTTCAGAGGCTACACAGCTATGGAATAGCCCTCTAGACTAATGCTCAGAGCTCCAATACACTCTTAGTTTTTAAACCCAGGTTAAATATATGTTTGTTTAGTCTAGCTTGGGGCTAAATATCCTTCAGTCACATAACGCTCCTCAGTGTGACCGAGGAGCTGAGGTTGTGGAGGGCCAGAGACCCAAAGTTTTTTGAGGAGCTCTAGAAGAGGACAGGCTCCCAAGGTCTGTCCATACTTTGGGACAATGTCCATTGTGAAAAGCACTATACAAATAAAATTGAGTTGAATTGAATGGAATTGAACTAAACTGAACTATACTGAATTGAATTGAATTGAATTGAATTGAATTGAATTGAATTGAAAAGAGCTGTGTTTTCTTTGACTGGCCTCGGGCATAATTGCCACAGTTGACAAAATGACAGTTTGGTGGAAGAACTCGCTTGCTTGTGGAAGACCTGATGCAAGTACATCAAAGGTGACGTTTTACAGACATTATCAAAACAGAAAATAAATTCAGTTTGGACTTCAGGACAACCTGTGGTCTAACGCCAAGCGCCGCGGTCTGCCATTCGCACATGTACAGACGGTCCACTGAGAGTTGACGATTAGGTGAGAGGACAGTTAGCTGTGCATTTTCAACTGCAGCCAAATTATTGCACTGACACTATTCTGGTCCCTGCCCCTGAAATATTGCTTCACAGCCTGAACAACTCCAAAGCTTTTCTTCATTTGATACGCTGTTCCTCCGTGTGTGCTCTGTTGGTTTCTTTCATCCTGTAAACCTCCGTAGATTGATGCAGGAGATCCTGGAGATTCTGAAGACATTCACCCAGCACGACTGGGGAGTCAGTTGTCTAGCTGGCCAACCAGTTTTGTAGACTAACCAGACGGAAATCAGTCAAGCCACCCTGCTGGCAACCCAGTAGCCGGCAAACTAGTTGTGCACTTTAAGACACGAATTAATACACCCTGATGACAAATACATAATTAAACCAAATTTTTAATAAGTACATGTATTCTCTTTCCTTATCTCTCCTTCAGTCTACCTCCTGGATATGGGCATTTTGAATGTCATGTCATTTCTGGTCTATTTTTCAGTGACATAACGTAAACCCATCAATGACCATTCTAAGTTCTTATGCATTTATGCATATCTTCATGCATTCGTCTCTCCAGGAAAACCATATGTGGTGTTGTTAAAGGTTTGTGGTGGTAAAGGTTTGTGGTGTTGTTAAAGGTTGTGGTGTTAAAGGTTTGTGGTGTTAAAGGTTGTGGTGTTAAAGGTTTGTGGTGTTGTTAATGGTTTGTAGTGGTGTTAAAGGTTTGTGGTGTTGTTAAAGGAAACATTTTAATCAGGGAAACCCAGTGTTTATCAGCACTCACGTGTGTTAAACAGGGACAAATACTCAGATTCAAACTAACACGTGCTCCTATACCCAAGACATGTGCACGCTAGCTTGGCTGGATTTCTGTCAGATCTGCTTATTGAACTAGGTTACATTTACACTCCTCTAACCTACATTTACACTCCTCTAACCTTTACCAAACAATTTGCATTTCCTCTGTGATTATAAACACAGGAGTGTCAGCCTAGCATTGTGATCAAAGGACTATTCTCAGTATTTTGCCAAATGACACACTTTCAGTCCATTTCAAACACTATAATTCCAGCTAAAAAGCTTCCCTCTGTCTCTTCCTGATTCATTTAAATGACACTTAGGTAATAGGCTACTATTAAACTGAGATTCCGCTAGGTTTGAACTGAACGCTGTCAGTGCTGTTTTAGATTGCTTAATCTGAGCGACTGTTCTGTGATGCATTAGTGAAGTACCTTATAATAAGGTCTCCTAACACCAGCCCGGTGGGATCACTGGAGTTCTCCTCTCTCCTGTCCCTGGAACACAGGCCAATTCTTACGGATACATTTCTGAGAGTGAGAGAGGTGGAGCGCTTTAGTCTGGCCAAATACACCCTCCTCTGGTTGTTCCACCCTGGGCAACCTGGCGAAAGCGACTCAGGTTCTCTGTTGTCCAGGGAAAGCTGGTCCTGTGCTTTTCTCCGCCAGCCCAAAGCCTCTGCATTTGACCTCTGACCCAGCGCTGGGCTTGAGCCGCTGCAGTGGGGCTGCCTCTACTGAGATGATAATAACCTTGGAGCTGTCTCCAGCTGGGATGTGTGAATGCATTCACGCGCACCGCATCCCATTAATCAATATTTGGAAATGATTCGGGGGCGGTTTTTGGTGGTGGCTGGCTGAGTCTCCCGTCCCCTGGCCGGCAGTGCCAGACCAGCCGGCGGTCTGCGCAGTGCTTCTCTCTCGTTCTCCGGCCTTGTCTGATTGGTGGAGATGCTGTAGCTGTCAGCATTCCTCTCTCAGAAATGACTAATCTGATAATACACCAGGAACAAATGAGCATTTTTACACACAGACCAAAATGAGGACATTTGACAACATGTCCAGAAGCACTGAAAGATAATGTGAAAATGCACTCTCATAACAGCACACATGCACATAGCCACAAATGACTTGTTTTTTCACTCTCTCTCTCTCTCTCTTTCTTTTTTCTCTTTGTTACAGATGGGGGTGGGGTGGGGGAGGGAGACACATAGCGAGGGGTTTGGAACACCAACACCATCTTTTGTTTAAAAAGGTAAAAAAAAAAATATATATATATATATAACAAAATAAAAACCAGCCATTGCTGAATCACTGGAATATCATATTTTCATGTGTAAATAAATAAAGATTCTTGAATAATTACCTTCATTAATTTTGTAATCCATTCTGATTCCAGCAGAGCAGTAATTTGATGTAAACAGCAGTTAGGCTCTGAGACACAGAGTTTGATTGACAGCGATTCACGGTGAGACATAATATATAGCATTTTATATATATACACAGGTTTAGCAAGATATAAAAATAATGACTGTATTGACATTAAAAGGAAAAAACCTGGGTCCACCTAGGGACAGGTAAAAGACAGTATATATGAAATTAAATGGTGATGTGGTCAGTTTGCATTATTAAGGATATTGGCAGGGAAAAAAATGGATTTTCTTTAACTAATTTTCGTTGTGACCTCTGATGAGGGGAGATTTGATGCTCAAGGCCTCAGAGGAGGAGTGAAATCCCACAGCACACACCGCTGACCTACTTTGAATCCTGTATATCATCTATCATCTGCCTTTATCTGTTAATTATACTACACACTATCCTGGTGTTGTCTGTTGTATTGTCTTTCGTATTGTGTACTGTATATTGTAGATTGTGCATGGTACTGTATATTGTAGATTGTGCATGGTACTGTGTATTGTAGATTGGGCATGGTACTGTATATTGTAGATTGGGCATGGTACTGTATATTGTAGATTGGGCATGGTACTGTATATTGTAGATTGTGCATGGTACTGTGTATTGTAGATTGTGCATGGTACTGTGTATTGTAGATTGTGCATGGTACTGTGTATTGTAGATTGTGCATGGTACTGTATATTGTAGATTGTGCATGGTACTGTATATTGTAGATTGGGCATGGTACTGTATATTGTAGATTGTGCATGGTACTGTGTATTGTAGATTGTGCATGGTACTGTGTATTGTAGATTGTGCATGGTACTGTATATTGTAGATTGGGCATGGTACTGTATATTGTATTGTATTGTCTATAGTACTCGTATTGCTGGTCCTGCATTATGTATTGTATTGTATATGGGACGTCTTGTATCCACTGTTGTATTGGACACTGTATTGTATTTATTGTGTATTCACTGTATGTTTTGTATCTATCGAGAACACTAAGTAAAATTCCTAGTACATGTCATGTCCTACAGCAAACAAAGGTGATTCTGATTCTGACAATCTAGTTAAATCAGTCCTCTAAACAGCAGGGAACCACACACACGTTAAATCAGTCCTCTAAACACCAGGGAACCACACACATGTTAAATCCATCCTCTAAACAGCAGGGAACCACACACATGTTAAATCAGTCCTCTAAACAGCAGGGAACCACACACATGTTAAATCAGTCCTCTAAACACCAGGGAACCACACACATGTTAAATCAGTCCTCTAAACAGCAGAGAACCACACACATGTTAAATCAGTCCTCTAAACACCAGGGAACCACACACATGTTAAATCAGTCCTCTAAACACCAGGGAACCACACACACATTAAATCAGTCCTCTAAACAGCAGGGAACCACACACATGTTAAATCAGTCCTCTAAACACCAGGGAACCACACACACATTAAATCAGTCCTCTAAACACCAGGGAACCACACACACGTTAAATCAGTCCTCTAAACACCAGGAAAGCACACACACGTTAAATCAGTCCTCTAAACACCAGGGAACCACACACACGTTAAAAAGCATGGACAGGGCTGAGGTCATTTACATTCGAATCTATTGACATTCATCACTCTAGTCCATGTTAAAGGAAAGACAGTCTCAGACCCTCCATCATACCACTGATTAACATCTGAGACTGGGCTGGTTTGGTCAGATTACACTGGTGTTTAGACCATTGTGAAGTAATCACAGAGATCTCATTGTGTTTTCTGAAACATCAGTTTTATTTCACTGGGAGGTTCCTTAAAAGAACATGTATTAAATTTATAATCAAAACATTGGCAGCTCCTTCAAGAGTACTGCAGGAATATTCAGGCCACCATACACAGGGCATCTGTGGTATGTGCGTGCTGCACAAGAGAAAGTGTTTGAACGTTAAACACAAAATCCGTAGATAAATAAAACAGTTAAGGTCACTGAATTATTGTCACGGCAGACCGCAATGGGTAAATTCAACAGTGTCTTGAGTCCACGAAATGTCAATATTTTAGGCGAATGTTTGTTCCTGAAGGTTAGATGAAGATGACTGGGTGTGAGTAGTCCGTGATCACTGGCTGAACTGGTCATTGTAACACGAGCCTGCTCCTCTGTGGCCAGAGGCCTCTCTCTCCTCGGCACAGAGCCGCTGCCATGCTGTGTGCTGCACTAATCTTATCTCTGTCCTGCTTGTTTTCCCCCCGTGTTCAAACAGCCTGTTCCCTCACAGTCCAAATAAGCTTAAGTTTTAATGTACTCCTTAACTGTTCCCAAGGATGTGGTGGATGGCTCAAAATGTAAACAACCGCGGGAATTAGGCCATCTAATCAGTCGTCTGCCGGGTACCCCCCCCACCCACCCCCCGAGAGCCTGTGCCGTCCTGCAGATCCGGTGTGAGGCAAGAGAGAGACAGCCCTCCCTGAGCGGTGTCTCTGTGTGGGCATGGCCGCGTTACGCTCAACAGAGAGCCTGTCTCGCTATTTCAAGGTCAGCTAATTACATTTCCCCATGAATTTATTCTGCGTTTTATTCATCTGAACACCTGGTAGGGGTTAATCTAGATTATGACGTTCAGTCAGAACAGAAGCACTGCAACGTAAACTAAACAGCAGAATAGCTGCAAAACAGACCAAAAGAGTCTTGGAGAATATTCATGGGGCCGTATATGAGCGTGTCTGCCTCTCTAACTCAGCGTGACCGTATTGGTCCGGGACAGAAAGTGACACGCTGTAGCTTCACCGCTGTTTAGTTAAAGTAGCTGTTTTTAGGACAGGCCTGTATATGGGTGTGTTTGTCACATCCACCAGGCCTCAGGCTCTTTCCATGGTTCATGAGTCATCCAAAGGACTGTGATCACGAGTAAGTTCAGATCCAGGCCACTGAGGTGACAATGTGATTTGCAAAATGCGCATTAAATTCACTTTTCACACCATTGCACCCATGAGTGTGTTTAATACACTCTCTGAAAACACAACCTCACTAACAGTTGATGAAAAAAAAAGGCAGAGGAAAATATCATGATTGTCTCCTCTGCTCAGTCATGTGTAAATATTTATACACTCTAAAAACGCCATCACATTAATTATCTGTTTTTATACATTTCAGCCGCACACAACAATCTGATGCATCGCTCACAGTGCGTGACAGAAAAGGCGGAGCGGTCTCCGAGAAAAACAGCCAATCACGGACCGCATACTTCCACCTGAGAACTGGCGATAACATCCGTGATTATAATTTCATAACAACAACTAACAAAACGAAGAGAAACTCTCCCGGTTGGAGTCATTTGAAGCAATGCATTAATTCAACACGTTCTCGCTAAGGGCAGTGTATTAAAATGTATGAGCAAAGCGTAACACATTGACTTAAAAATACACGGACTTCATTAGAGCCGCTGAAGGTGTCGGCGGTATAAATATAGGCCTACACATGCCAGCATTGTTACCGAGAGACGACACAACCCCGGAGGCCGCCAGAAAAATGATGCAACTCGAAGGATCACAGGGACATCTGATTAATGTTCACACAAAGTGGGTCAAACGACCGAGCAAAGAGAGAGAGAGAGAGAGAGCGAGATGGTCTCGATTCCTAGCTTTTCAGGAGATATCGCAGACTATTAGCGTAAGCAGTCATGAGAAAACCAAGCTTGAACTACATGTCTTTAATAAAGTCCTGACAAATGCCAGCGTCGGGGGTTAAACTAAAACTTGTTGAAACGTCTCTGTCCAGATTTCCAGAATTTACCACTAATTTAGAAATAGACTGCTGCTACAGAGAGACAACGATTAAAGTTGTATTAAAGACTGTATTATGTATCGTTGTCATCGACGAGAACTAATGACATCCATAAAGTTGGAAAGTTGACAGAGAGGTCGTTGGTTTATTTTTTCAATGCCGTACAGCTTTACTGTGGGATAAAATGCAACATTGAACGGAATGGCCCAAAAATCAAAGCAGGCAAATTAATTTACTTCAGTCTAATATTCTATGACGCTAATGCTAGTTCTACGACAGAACCCGTTAGGTCTCTCACTGTGACCAGATGGTGATTTTTCGCTTGACTATGTGTTATTAACGTAGTGGCACTTAACAACTAAACCAAATCCTGAAGCAAGACTTGTCTTCATTCACTGTCAATCATCCCAACGAGTGAAAACTTAGCTCAGATACTGAGTGTTGCGTCTTTCAAAAAAGTTTACTTAATGTAGGCTAATGCTACAACATAATTCTGTCTGAAGGTAATGTTTTATCCTTCAAACTGGTGGGGCTGTTTATAGGGAGACGGATGACATAGCTGTCGATATGTAACCTAAATTCACCATTAAACTTTTAACAGAGCTCAGATTTTATATGGAGTTTAAAACTAAAAAACACATTGTCTGTTTATCCACTGACATGTGTCCAAATCTTGTCACAGCCTCTATGTGATGCTAGCCTGTAGGATAAGCCTTTGAATCTCTGATTGTTGGAAAGGCATTTAAAGGGATGAGTTTAGTCGTGACCACTTCTGCATTTCCCTGATCATTAACACCTACCCCAACTACCACCTACGCGCTCCTCCCTGGCCGGTCCGGTAGGCTGCGTTGTGACAATCATCCATCTCAGTGCAGTGTTAAGCACCAGATCACTGCCTCCCCAGTGGGGATGCCTGACTCATCTGTCCAGCCAGTGAACTTTGCCGGGTCGTCACGGCGCTGTTGGCTTGGTGAGTGACAGAGGGCATGCCAACCGATGAGATGCCACACCAAGTACACTGACAATTTTAATAATAAATAAATAAATGAATAGATAAATAAACAAAACAAAACAAATCAATGGATGCCCTTCAAAAAACCACCATGCTTTGGCAGGCAGGTCTGCCAGAACCTGCCCTGCTCCAGAGCATGGTGTGAGACACACAGCGTCTCCCTGACAAAGCCCTGCTCGGCCCTGATAAAGAACCTGCCAAGCGCTCGGAGGTAAACAGTCAGCACAGAAGAAAACATGAACATGTCGTCTGTAGTCCTCCTGCTGCCTGTTCTTCTCACTAAGCCTCACATTTAAGACCCAAATGCCTGTCCATACTACAGCCACTCATATTTACCCCCACTCACCGCTTCCCAGCTGAATGCAGAGGACTGGGGCTGTTACAGACTTGCTGTGTTTATGCTGACAAACTGCATTATGACTGGGATGTGTATGGTCAGTGTTGACTGTCTGCTTTTTCCCCCCTCCCAGAAGGCATTCACACCAAGGCACATAATCATTGGGAGGAAAAAAGATAACTATTCCAATGGTAAGCTTTCTCTCGCTCTCTCCTGTCACAGGTGCACAGAGGGAAAACATATCTCCCGTTTAGAGACCGGCGTGTCACGCAGCGTAAGCCAAATTCATTCAAATGCTGCAATCGGGTTTTTTTTCCATTCGTTCCACGTTTTCGCAATGTAAACTACACACACTGTTATCACATGACTACCAGGCCTTTACCAGTTTGTAATGTTCTCACGCTGCTAAATAAACAATCAAGTTGCCGGTGTTGTTTTTTGTTGTTTTTTTTTTTTTTTGTCCCCGTGTCAGTTTTGAGTGCAACTGAAAGTGCGCTGCACTCATGTTGTTCAGAAACCCAGCGAAACAGGACCGGGAGGAGCACGTGCTGTGGTCACCAGACTGGTCTGAGCGAGTTTCTGCCCGGACTGACACAGCGCTGTGTCTCATCTCATTTGCACAGATTTGTGCTGGGTGTGATTCAGCTCTGGCTCTGGGATGTTTCTCAGACAAACAGAGAAAAACCGTCATCACCAAACTCTTCGTAAGAAGTCTGGGCCAGGCTGCGGTGCGTGTCTAAGCCCTCAGCTGAGACGACTTTTAGCGAAGAGGCCAGTGTGTAAGGAGACAGACCGATGGGGAAATGCACACGTCACCTGAAGGCTTCGCAGAGAGAGCCACAATCAGGTACTGAGGGAAGCACTTCCAAACAAACATGCCCACAAGGACAAAAAAGACTCATTTACATTATGAGTGTTTTAAATCATTTCCACCTCTCAGGTTACACATGTATTTTTCAGGAGAAAAGCAGAGAATCAGGAGCCCTGGTTATGCTGAGATGTCATTCCTGGTCCTATAAACCTGGAGCTGATGATCAGTCTGAACCAGTTTAAACCCGGCGCACGTGTGGAAAGGTTGGCCTCGGTTTTCAGATGAAACTGAACAGTAAACCAGGAGGAGAAAGACAAGCGGGAAATGGAGCAGGATGGTCTGACAGAGGAGAGGAGAGGAGAGGAGAGGAGAGGAGAAGAGAGGAGAGGAGAAGATGTTTCTGTGTGCAGTGAATGCTGAGGGTCTGTGAGTGAATTGTTCCGCCATCAGAACCTCTCTGAGAGAAGTCAGTCATTGGCCCTGTAGACCTGAGAACCAAATGCCCACAGCTCCACACTGTGGAAAAGTTACAAATCCCTCCTCACAGCCTGCTTCTCATTAAACACAACTCGGTGCCCAGGGAAAAACCGCCTGAAGTTTTTTTTTTTTTATTTGTAATGACTTTAACACATTTTGAAATCACACATATCACTTCAAAGCAATAAATTCAATCATACAACATTAGCCTGTTTTACACAAACACCATATCGCTGAAGAACCGTTTCATGTGTAATGCAAATGCAGAACACATTTTAAATACAAACCTCATTAACTCACACAAATATCAGTCCAGTAAGTCATGTGAAAATAAAACCAATTCACTGTTATTAATCTCATGGACTGTCAGCTCTGTTTCCGTCATCGCTCAGTGTTACCACACACAGTTCCCATCAGAGGCCAGTGAGTCCGTTTAGCATTTAGAGCTCTTGGTTTTTAATAACATTGTTCATAGTGTTGTAGTTGACTCATCAGAGTGCTGATGTAACTCCGTAGCAGAGATCCCTGATGATCCCTGATGATCCCTGATGATCCTTGATGTGGTTTTCATGAGGGACTTTGCGTGGTGATTGCTCCATCACTGGTAGGAGCTCATAAAATCACAAGGACTTTATGAAACGTATTGTCATTTGTCTGATCGAGAATCTGAAGAAGACCAGTAAAATCAGCTCTGTCGACTGAAGACTGGGACCAGCTCTGCTGCCCCCCCCCTCTTGGCTTTCCTTCCTTTGTGATGAATGTGGCTTGATTACAGCCTAAAAACCAGATCCTCACTTCCAAGAACTAAACCAACCTCAGTCAGAGTGTTTGGCAGAGTGGCTTAGTCTGCTTTCCCATCAGAAGAAAGTGTTTTTGACCGTCGGTGCTGTGCGATTAAAAAAAAAAAATGTGTTAAAATGAACAGCGTCATTGTGTCCTGTGTCCATACACTGCTGCCCAGATCACTGGAATTTTAACTAAAGTCTTTCCTTAAAATTCCTAGAAATATTTGATGCCTTTAGGTCATGTCTCTGTTTTCTCTCTCTCTTTGAGAGATGGTAAAACTTGATCACTTGATGTTTTCATTTATGAGGCTGAGCAAGTTCTTCTCACCCTTGGGACAATAACGAGCCTCTTAATGGATCATTTCACAGACTAATCATAGACGCCTTTCTCATCATTAAAATCAAATTAGTCTCCCTCCCAATAGTGAGACAACAGTCTTAGCCAAGGGTCAGAAAGTGTTTGTAAATTGGTTTTGGAAGAGAAGCAGGTTTTTATATATGTATTGTTATATTTGTCTTTTATTGTCCGTGTGTGTGTGTGTGTTACTCATGCACAAGGGACAGCAGGAACGGTTTGACATGTCCCTGGAGTGACAGTAATACTCACAGGACAACCTGAGATTCTGCATGTGACTGTGTCAGATCTGGAATGGAAGACCAGTTTCAGCTCATACAGAGGACACTGTTCCTGGACAGTGAGGCTTTGACTCAGAACTGCGAGGCATTGCTTGGTCTTTTACTCAGAACCTGTGAGGCATTGCTTGGTCTTTGACTCAGAACCTGTGAGGCATTGCTTGGTCTTTGTCTCAGAGCTGCGAGGCATTGCTTGGTCTTTTACTCAGAACCTGTGAGGCATTGCTTGGTCTTTTACTCAGAACCTGTGAGGCATTGCTTGGTCTTTTACTCAGAACCTGTGAGGCATTGCTTGGTCTTTGACTCAGAACTGCGAGGCATTGCTTGGTCTTTGGGGAGCTCTGGTCTGGCCACAGATGCCAGGCTGCTGGTCTGGATTAGGGATGTTAATAGAAAGCTGCTTTGTGTTGCAGGATTGTTCAGGGTATTTCTGTGTCGAGAAAAAATTTTAATATCTATGCTGGTTGCTTTGTTTCTCTATTGTAAAGGCGAACATACAGACCAGGGAAAAACCTCTCCCACGTCAGAGGCTGGTCAGTTTCCAGCCTGGTTGGGTGTCAGGTAGTTGTTACCTTGCTCCATTATTGGGGCGTCTGGGGAACAGAAGAGCTGCTCCCTGACCTCTGACCTCTGAAGTTAGGTCCCAGGGCTGGAGAGAGCAGGGTGCTGTGTTTCTGTGACACAGGCTGGTGGTGGCCTGGAGAAGTCCATTATTCGGGGGCAGTCTGGGGGGCATGAGTGTAGACTAACGTTACTGTGTAAAGCGACTGGGATGCCCAGATGGATAAATAAGAGCCAGTATGGACTGGTTTAAAATGACAGCGCGACCACTTCTCTCCACCAGCTACAACAGACCTGAACATGTAGCTGTTCAGAATGATAATCGTTGTTTTATGAACCCGTTAGTGTGGTTTGGCGCTTAACACATTAGTCTAACCAATCATTGTCCATTGTTTTATGAGTGGCATGTTTAATACGGAGACTGTGACTTTTCCATATTGAATATGGTTGTATTTGGTTGTATTTGGTTGTATTTAATTCTACCACTATAATTCAGGCAGCGTTTGCGTGTTGTCAGGGAGAAATGAGGTAATTGAATGAAGCAGGTGTGTGTGATAATTACGTAATGAGCCGGTGATTAGTTATCCAGAACACAACAGTGACTAGTAATTGGAGGAATCTGAGTGCTGACAGATCTGAACAGAGAGAGAGGAGGAGGAGATGAAGGCACGACACATGTAAACTGTTATTTCACTAACTCAGAGACTGTAGATGTTGTGACACTTTTTTTAAGGTGTTGGCTCTTCACCTTGTAAACGTAATTCATTTTAGAGACAAAACAATCCGATATCAGACATGTTGGATTTGTAGGTGCGATAGAAGGCCGGTCTTCATGTGTAAAAAATCGTGTCTGAGATACATATGTGTTAAAAATTGTGTCTGAGATACATATGTGTTAAAAATCGTGTCTGAGATACATACGTGTAAAAAATCGTGTCTGAGATACCTATGTGTAAAAAATCGTGCACTTTAGTTGTTCTCCACTCTTCCCCCTCTGCCTGGCCACAGGGTCCAGGGCTATGCAGAATTCATCCACGTGTCCACTGATAAAGGCATGTTCTGTTACAACTCTATTCAAGTCCATGGATACGAGTATGTCACATGACTGCCCGTCAACCCTGAGAGACTGCAGATGAACTGAGGCATGGCTTGTATGTCACACACACACACACACACACACGAGTCTGTCTGTTACTTCACGCTAAGACAATCTGAGTTACTTTATCCTTGTTCTTAAACTATCGACAGAGTTAAGACGGTAGGTACAGGCTGTAGTCATGAGAGAAGTCCAAAGCCAAAAATTACTTAGCATTTAGCTCCCTCTAGTGTTAGCAAAAAGTATGACAACATCATCGTGGCACTACTGTGGTTTAACAAACTGATCTGAGGACAGTTGATGTTACTGATTTTGTGTGCACTGCTGTGACAGTTCTCACTGTTCACAGTGCTGATCTGTGAACGGTTCTCACAGTTAAGTGCGCTGACTGGTTTAGTGTAGTGGTCTGGTCACAGTTTTAACAGTTTAGTGTACTGATCTAGGGACAGTTGTAATGGTTAAGTGTAGTGATCTGGGGACAGTTATCATGGCTGGGAGGACTGATCTTGGGACAGTCTCCTATGGTTTACTGTACTAATGGGCAGGTTCATGCTGGTTCAAATGAATCTCATAAATGCATAGAGTGACAGGGCTGAGAGGGACAGTGGACTGCTGAGACAGTGAAAATGTCTAACCCGTCAGTGCTGGTGTCAGGGTGTGTCTCCAGACCAACTCTTTTATTGACAGAGACCAATAAAACAAAGAGCATATGGACAGAACCAGGTTTTAATGCACAGATATTTCTTGAACATTAAGGCTCGCATGCACTGGTCATGTAAACTGACAGACTTCACTACACCACATTGCACGGTGCACTGCACGACCCAGAGCAGAACTGCATTTTAACACACAATTGGCACAAAACAGAGAGAAACACAGCAGTGTATACACCAAGTATAACAGCTTCAGACCCACTGTGACTGACATGGCCCACTCCTCCCAACCCAACTGCCCGTTCAGCGGTGAAGGCAGGAGGCGGGATGGCGCCTGTGTCTGTGTTAACCCTTTAGTGACCGTATGGTGGTATGACTGGGGAAAACTGATCGCTGCGGAGGTTCACACTAACCTCACCAGTTTACTCCCACTGAGGCCAACATGACAGTACACATGAAGATTAAACTGAGCTGTGTCTTTCAACTGCACACTAAACATCAATAACGTATGGAAAATATTCTCACCTGGCATAAAATAATGCTAAATAGCACTAAAATGCAAATAACGATTTTCATAGCTTTAATATTCTGCTGTGTAGAGTATCCTTTTAATTATATTCTGTTTTGTTTTGTAGTGAACGTGACTTAAGGGAGGGGTTTTTCTCTCTGTGGGGGGGGAGGGGGTACGGTGGGGGGGGGCACTTTCAGAAAGAGCGTTTGTGGTGTCTGCCACCATGCAGAACGTTTTTGACCTTTGACATCAGATGTTTGTATGTGACGGGAAGCTCCAGATAATGCTCCAGTACCGTTATCATTAGAGCTTTTCGCACACACACATTTATACACTAATATAATCAGTCTACTGTAGCCACAACAGTCACAATCTGTGGGGGGGGGTTCTTCTATACACACTGATTCAGAGGGCTGAGAAACAGAGCAGAGAACTGCAAGGGTAAGACTGCAGGACCTGGGGTGTGGAACCGTGAGGGTAAGACTGCAGGACCTGGGGTGTGGAACCGTGAGGGTAAGACTGCAGGACCTGGGGTGTGGAACCGTGAGGGTAAGACTGCAGGACCTGGGGTGTGGAACCGTGAGGGTAAGACTGCAGGACCTGGGGTGTGGAACCGTGAGGGTAAGACTGCAGGACCTGGGGTGTGGAACCGTGATGTGATAGGGAACGTGAGGGGCACTTCAGGGAAGATACAGAAGTAACTTGTGGTTGAGGGCTGGTTCATGGGAGAAGCAGATGGGTGAAAGAGAGAGAGAGAGAGAGAGAGAGAGAAGAGGGAAGACCTAGTGTTTGGAATCTCGAGGGTAGAATTCGGCCAGCGTACTCTGAGGAATCCTCTTCAGCATCTCCTTGGGGAAGATTCTCAGGAGCTGCCAGCCGATATCCAGAGTCTCAAACACAGTCCTGTTTTCATACGCACCTGAAAGACAAGACCAGCCAGAGAGGTTACGTGTGAGGTTCTTCATCAGACTCAGTCTGTTCACAGAGTGAGTGAGCTGCTGCGTGCTGCTCTCCTGGACCGTCGCAGCTCTGTGTTTGTGTCCTCTCTCGTCCTGACTCACCCTGAGAGATGAAGTTCTTCTCAAACTTCTGCAGGAACTCTAGATACAGCAGGTCATCAGCAGTCAAGGCCTCCTCTCCAACCACAGCCTTCATCGCCTGCACATCCTTACCGATGGCGTAGCAAGCGTACTGTCAGAAAAACACAAGGGGTTTTTTTTTTCTTCCTCTTATCACAACCTGACTTCTCAGCCTCACTCACCACACTTCACAGTCACAGAGAAATGAACATGTGACAACACCCCTTTCATTCTGTGTCCAGGGAAATTAACATGTGACCTCCTCACTGACAGCAGCACTGAGTGGGTCAGTCTCACTTTGATGATGTCACTTCCTCTTTCCCATACTGACCAGCTGATTGGACACGTCGGAGTGATCTCGGCGCGTCATCCCCTCCCCGATGGCTGACTTCATCAGTCGAGACAGCGAGGGAAGGACATTAATGGGGGGGTAGATCTGTGGAGAGACAGCATGACTCTTAATGGGGGGGGGGGGGGGTAGATCTGACTCCTGTTTAAGGGCAGTGGGACAGGTGGCTGTGACCACACCTGTGCTCCCAGCATGCTCTCCTCACTCACCTGTCTGTTATGGAGCTGCCTGTCCACGTAGATCTGGCCTTCAGTGATGTACCCCGTCAGATCAGGTATTGGGTGGGTGATGTCTGAGGTCAAAGGGCACAGTCAGAGTGAATCGTTTACTGATGAGTTTTTTTTGTTGTTTTTTTAAACATTCTGGAGGGGGGTGTGTGTGTGTGTGTGTACCATCGTTGGGCATGGTCAGAATAGGGATCTGAGTGAGTGTGTGTGTGTGTATAGTGTGTGTGTGTGTGTGTGTGTGTGTGTACCGTCGTTGGGCATGGTCAGAATAGGGATCTGAGTGAGTGTGTGTGTGTGTGTGTGTGTGTGTGTACCGTCGTTGGGCATGGTCAGAATAGGGATCTGAGTGATGGAGCCATTGCGACCCTCCACACGCCCGGCGCGTTCATAGATGGTGGCCAGATCCGTGTACATGTATCCGGGGAAACCACGTCTGCCGGGCACCTCCTCTCTCGCCGCCGAAACCTGGAGATGGACGATGGAGATAGTGGGTTAAATGAATATGGGCGGAGGGACGGTCCCGAAGCCCCGCCCCCAGGCCAGCCCTCACCTCTCGCAGGGCCTCGGCGTAGGAGCTCATGTCGGTGAGAATGACCAGAACGTGTTTCTCACACTGATAGGCCAGGAACTCCGCAGCCGTCAACGCCAGGCGTGGCGTGATGATCCGTTCGATTCTGCAACGGTCAGTAATGACATTAGAGTAGAATACTGACCATATCAAGTACATCAGTAAGAGTATAGACCATATGAAACACATCAGTTAGTGTACAGTATAGACCATATGAAATACATCAGTAAGAGTACAGTATAGACCATATGAAATACATCAGTAAGAGTACAGTATAGGCCATATGAAATACATCAGTTAGTGTACAGTATAGACCATATGAAATACATCAGTAAGAGTACAGTATAGACCATATGAAATACATCAATAAGAGTACAGTATAGACCGTATGAAATACATCAGTAAGAGTACAGTATAGACCGTATGAGAGACATCAGTAAGAGTACGGTATAGACCGTATGAAATACATCAGTAAGAGTACAGTATAGACCATATGAAATACATCAGTAAGAGTACAGTATAGACCGTATGAGAGACATCAGTAAGAGTACGGTATAGACCGTATCATGTATGTCAGTCGTCTGACATGACTGAACAAACTTACGTTGGATCATTGGCCAAATTCAGGAAGAGACACACGTTGTCCATGGACCCGTTTTCCTCAAAGTCCGACTTGAAAAATCGTGCAGTCTCCATGTTGACCTAAAGTCACGGCAACATCCAAACAATTTTGCGACAATATCCAAACAATTCAATAGGCTTACTACAATATCCAAACAATCCAACAGGATTATTCCAACATCCAAACAATTCAATAGCCTTACTACAACATCCAAACAATCCAATCAGTTTACTACAAAATCCAAACAATCCAACAGGATTATTCCAACATCCAAACAATCAACTGCAGCATCGAATCAGTTTACTGCAACATCCAAACAAGCCAATCAGTTTACTGCCAGTGGACCAGTGTGAAGTAAACCCATGAGAAACACAGGTGCATGATGTTCTTGGCCTTCTGGTTAAGCATGTCAGTTTTACATGAACTTAACAACATTCATTTAACATGAACTTAACTACATTCATTTAACATGAACTTAATTACATTAATTTAACACGAGCTTAATTACATTCATTTAACACGAGCTTAATTACATTCACTTAACATGAACTTAATTACATTCATTTAACATGAGCTTAATTAAATGAATGTAACATTTAACAGGTGTGCTCCTCACCCCCATGGCTGCAAACACTATGGCGAAGTTGTCCTCGCTGTAGTCCATTACATCTTTGGATTTCTTAACCAGCCCGGCCTGACGACAGATCTGGGCTGCAATCTGAACACACACAGACACAGACAGGTCAGAAACACACAGACAGGTCAGAAACACACAGACAAGTCGGACACACAGGACAGGCCTGTTCTGTCAGCAGCCCACGGGCCGAGTCCGGCTCAACAGAGACCTCCAATCGGCCCAGTAGCGACTGTAGTCAAATTCAAATTATACAGTCAGTTCCAGCTGAGCGATCTGATTGGACAGGAGGCATTCCATGAGTGCTGATGTATAGTTTTATAATGCAATGATGTTTTACCACAGGAATGTTCAATTAATTTTCGACGTGGTCCTCTCCCTCAGTTGTGAACGTAATAAGCCTGCCAAGCACGCAAAATAATAATTCACAGAACCTCAAGACGCCTGTTTGTAAGGACCATCATACGACTTCATTATAATTTTGTGGGTGTATGAATTTCACGTGCTGACGCAAGTGCTGACTGAGAATTGAATTAACGTAAAATTCAATCTGAAAAAGAAAGTTCAGATCAGAGTCACATGTGAAGTAACTGTCTGTATCATGTGACTTCAGTGTGACAGACTAAGCCTGTGCAGGAGTTTAAGCTGCAGCTGCAACATGAATGAAACAGAGAGACTGAACCGGACAAACTGAGTCACACTGAATCTTTTAATTGTTCTTGTTCTTAGTAAAAAAAAAACAGCCTTAAGAGAAGGTGTGGCAGCAGAGAGAATGAACTGTTCACCTAAGAAATGAATTTTGCATTTGCACTGGGCTGTGAGTCGTGTTACATCTGAAGAAAACCTGACGGCTCTAAAGTCAGTGAGAAAAGCCACAGCACCTGACAACAGCCACTTTTCTGAAATTTGGTTTGTGTTGCAGACAATAATTGATTAACAGCCAGTTCTGCATTTTAGTCTGAAACGTCCATTTGGGCCAGATGAAGATGCTCTTTGGGCCAGACCTGACCCGTGGGCCACCCATTGAAAACCACTGTTTTACCATGTGTCTAACTCTACTTTACAGCTTGCCAAAGCGACACAAAGGCAATACCTGCCTGTCTGCTACAAGCTGTATTCTGATATATATATATATCTTTGTTAAATATATCTTTGTCAACACTGAAAAGAAAAACTGACAAAATATGTAAAAAAGGCTGTTAAAAATGTCTGGTCCATGAACTGGTTTTGAATTCTGGTCCATGAGCAAGGCCTGGTTTTGAATTCTGGTCCATGAACAAGGCCTGGTTTTGAATTCTGGTCCTTGAACATGGCCTGGTTTTGAATTCTGGTCCTTGAACATGGCCTGGTTTTGAATTCTGGTCCATGAACAAGGCCTAGTTTTGAATTCTGGTCCTTGAACAAGGCCTGGTTTTGAATTCTGGTCCATGAACAAGGCCTGGTTTTGAATTCTGGTCCATGAACAAGGCCTGGTTTTGAATTCTGGTCCTTGAACAAGGCCTGGTTTTGAATTCTGGTCCATGTGATACTGTTATTGAATAATGGCCCTGATATAGAACATACACATACAGACAGATCAGACCCACTCAGGAGAGATTAAGGAATCAGGCTAGATGACAGATATCACTACACACAACAGAGCAGCCACTAGAGAGGAGAGGAGAGGAGAGGAGAGGAGAGAAGAGAAGAAACACTATTCAGTAATGATCAGTACTTATTGTCAAAAAATACACACATCAGTGGGTTGACCAGACCTGGGTTTAATAAGTATATGAGGACCAGACCTGGGTTTAATAAGTATATGAGGTGTCTGACTGACCAGACCTGGGTTTAATAAGTATATGAGCTGTCTGACTGACTGTGGCCTTGTCCCAATTCTCATTGACTGTGGCCCTGTCCTAATTCTCTTATATGGCTCCTTCACCTTACGTCAGGGCGCTGTGGTTCAGAACCTATCAGACCCAGGTCCGTACAGCGAAAACCTATCAGACCCAGGTCTTCTGTCCGTACAGCGAAAACCTATCAGACCCTGGTATTCTGTTCGTACAGCGAAAACCTATCAGACCCAGGTCTTCTGTCCAGACACCGAAAACCTATCAGACCCTGGATACTGTACATGTGCCATTAAAGACAGGCACAGGTAAACCATTGTGTTTTTAAAGCCCAGGTTTTGGAACACAGCGTGACGCTGACGTCTCCGGGCAGACGGGTCAGACTAGGGGCGGAGCTACGGGACCTACAGGAAGGCTCTGAGGGGAAGAGACACTTTACCTTTGAGTTATTTACACTCAGAGAGCTGCTGGATAAAAACACATTCACCGAGTCAGACAGGCATACACACAGCAGCCCGCTCACACACACTCAGCCGCATCCTGTGTGATCACAGCTAGTGTCCTCTAATGCTTTTTGAGAGGCATAATTATAGCTGAAATAACGGTTAAATAATCGTATGACTAAAAACAGCTGAAGTAATGGTTAAGAACATGAGACATGAAGAATGTGAGCAGTGAAAGCCATGCTGTTGGATAACAAACATCATCGGTAAACAATGTGCTCGGTGAGGAACATGATTGGGGAACAGTGTGATCGGTGAGGAACATGATTGGGGAACAGTGTGATCGGTGAGGAATATGATTGGTGAGAACGTGATCGGTGAGGAATGTGATTGGGGAGCAGTGTGATCTGTGAGGAATATGATTGGTGAGAACGTGATCGGTGAGGAATGTGATTGGTGAGAACGTGATCGGTGAGGAATGTGATTGGTGAGAACGTGATCGGTGAGGAATGTGATTGGTGAAGGGCGTATTGGAGTCAGACCTCATTGTGTGGTAAGCCAGCGGCGGAGAAGATGGGGATTTTCTGTCCTCTGGCGATGCTGTTCATGCCGTCGATGGCGGAGATGCCCGTCTGGATCATCTCCTCGGGGTAGATACGACACTGCGGGTTGATTGGCTGACCTGCAGACACGCCCAGGTCATTCGCACCACATCATTCTTAGAGGTTTCTCATCAGTACACATATGGACCATGTAGAATTTACCTCAGCTTCATCACTCAGCCATGCAACCCATGGCTGATATTAACACAATCATCAACACTGACATTATCCATGCTAAGAAAGTGCATAGAATCAAATACTGCATAACAGTGTAAAGGTCTGTGCAGGTTAAATTCATATACCCATGATATCTAAATACTCTTCAGCCAAAACAGCAGGGCCACGGTCGATAGGCTTCCCCGATCCGTTAAAGACACGACCTGGAGACACAGTCAGGGATGAGAGGAGGAAAAGTCAGAATAAACGCCAGGCAGACATTTAAAACACACACACAGACACAGACACACACACACAGAGACACACACACGCATACACACACACAGACACACACACACACACCATCTTACCCAGCATGTCCTCTGACACCGGCGTTCGTAGAATGTCTCCTGTGAACTCACAGCTGGTCTTTTTGGCATCGATACCAGACGTGCCCTCAAAGACCTAGAAAATTTGTCAGATTTGTGGAGATAAAATTGTAAGATTTGTGGAGAGGCGTTGTGCTTTCCAGCAGATCACACTTGATGACGTCGGCATAAAAAACAGGGAGTATTTTCTGTGAGGGCATGATTCACAGGAAGGCCAAAACTTTCAAACCTGGACGACAGCTTTTGACCCCGTGACCTCCAGGACTTGCCCGCTCCTCTTGGTGCCATCAGGGAGAGTGAGATGAACAATCTCAGCATATCTGGGAAACTGAAACAAAAGCCATTATTTCAACATTTCAGGTCAAAATAAGACTCGACACTCTCTAAACACTGTCTTTTGTCTCCTAATCTCTCTCAAATCTACAGTCAACACTGTAGTACCACACAGTGCATCACTAATGTATGAACAGTCACTGTAGTACCGTACAGTGCATCGCTAATGTATGAACAGTCACTGTAGTACCACACAGTACATCGCTAATGTATGAACAGTCACTGTAGTACCACACAGTACATCGCTAATGTATGAACAGTCACTGTAGTACTGCACAGTACATCGCTAATGTATGAACAGTCACTGTAGTACCGTACAGTACATCGCTAATGTATTAACAGTCACTGTGGTACCGTACAGTACATCGCTAATGTATTAACAGTCACTGTAGAACCGCACAGTACATCGCTAATGTATGAACAGTC
This sequence comes from Chanos chanos, assembly GCF_902362185.1. NCBI lineage: Eukaryota > Metazoa > Chordata > Actinopteri > Gonorynchiformes > Chanidae > Chanos > Chanos chanos. The sequence goes on from NC_044497.1 coordinate 57,432,378, forward strand.
ACTGTAGTACTGCACAGTACATCGCTAATGTATGAACAGTCACTGTAGTACCGTACAGTACATCGCTAATGTATGAACAGTCACTGTGGTACCGTACAGTACATCGCTAATGTATTAACAGTCACTGTAGAACCGCACAGTACATCGCTAATGTATGAACAGTCACTGTAGTACCGCACAGTACATCGCTAATGTATGAACAGTCACTGTAGTACTGCACAGTACATCGCTAATGTATGAACAGTCACTGTGGTACCGTACAGTACATCGCTAATGTATGAACAGTCCCTGTAGTACCACACAGTACATCACTAATGTATGAACAGTCACTGTAGTACTGCACAGTACATCACTAATGTATGAACAGTCACTGTAGTACCACGCAGTACATCGCTAATGTATGAACAGTCACTGTAGTACCGTACAGTACATCGCTAATGTATGAACAGTCACTGAGGTACCGTACAGTACATCGCTAATGTATGAACAGTCACTGTAGTACCACACAGTACATCACTAATGTATGAACAGTCACTGTAGTACTGCACAGTACATCGCTAATGTATGAACAGTCACTGTAGTACCGTACAGTGCATCGCTAATGTATGAACAGTCACTGTGGTACCGTACAGTACATCGCTAATGTATTAACAGTCACTGTAGAACCGCACAGTACATCGCTAATGTATGAACAGTCACTGTAGTACCGCACAGTACATCGCTAATGTATGAACAGTCACTGTAGTACTGCACAGTACATCGCTAATGTATGAACAGTCACTGTGGTACCGTACAGTACATCGCTAATGTATTAACAGTCACTGTAGAACCGCACAGTACATCGCTAATGTATGAACAGTCACTGTAGTACTGCACAGTACATCGCTAATGTATGAACAGTCACTGTAGTACCGTACAGTACATCGCTAATGTATGAACAGTCACTGTAGTACTGTATAGTACATCACTAATGTATGAACAGTCACTAATCAAACAATGAGTAACATTCATTGGTTGGAATAGTGGCTAGTAAACACATGAGACTCGTTTTGATATTTAATGCAGACAGAAAGATCAGGCTATGTAAGGACACGCTGACATACACTCTCCGAAAACACACTGGTTTGATGAGTCCTCAGACTACCATGTGTGCGCTCATCGTCATGTGACGTTAGACTTGAGGGGAACTGGTGCTGAACATGTGACTGCTGATCATTCACTGGTCTTACTGGTTCCATCTGAAAGTAATCTCAACTGTCTCTTACAACGTGTTCTAACACGACTTGCATTCAAACACTGTGTTTTCTATCATCTATAGGTTATCCAAAATACAGGCTAATACTAAAAAAAAAAGGCAGCACTTATGTGGGTTTCTTTTCTTGTGTTTGCCAAGACATGATAGCCACAGAGAACAATAACATTAATATACAATACCTTTACTTGATCCAAAATAACCAGCGGGCCATTCACACCGGACACAGTCTTATACGCTGTGAATACGACAAAACAGGGTTAATGTTACGGTCACGGCCTTCAAGACGATGTCTGGATCTCACAGCGAACGCTCTTTTTTTTTTTTTTTAAATATATGGTTTTCAGTCAGCTTGTAACATTGAGCCACAAATAACTATTCACATTCAATAACAAACAGGTCGAGAATTCAACGCGAATTGAAAGCAAGGACAACTGGGCTTGTTTCAAAGGTAAACGAGGTTGTCAGAATTACCTGCTTCCCCGTGATCATAATGATGGGAGCAAATTATAAAGCGAGGGTGACTTCATGTAAACTGATTCCTTACAAACATCGCCTGTACTGACCGTTTCTTAATTTTGCATTGGTCTAAATGCCCACTGACTAATCTGCGGCTCTTAATAAAACTGAGGAAAGCGGTGCTACCTGCCTTAGCACACAGAACACTCATTTGATATCTTTCATTTGACCTCAAGTGACCACCACAATTACACTGGTCTCTTCAAAGCCACTGTTTTCGATGACGGGCTTAACTAGACAGACGAGACTAAATTTCGCAATCTTCAGCGCAGAACGTAAACACGGTAAATATGACGCTTAGATCTATACCGTAATGATATACTTACATGCACCATTGGGGGAGGATGTGCAGTCATCTGTTTGAGCAGTCACCTAAAAATAAGTAGCCATGCTAATCACAGCAATTTTGTCTATAATAGGGCCAGTATCAAATCATTTACAAGCGGCTACATCAAACAGGATACCTGTCACATCTACTGACTGCCCATCCTCTCATACCAGCTAAATTCATCCGAGCCATACGACGTACGGATAACAGCTTATTAACACTAGATCTCACTCGACACCTCTTACTCTAAGAACACTGAATCTTTGCGACCAAACTGCGACTGTAAAGCCTTAAAATCACGTTGAATAGCGTTTCTTATCGAAATCGTCATTCATTTGTCGCAAACCCATCACCGCACCATCTTCACGGTGACAACTAAAGCGCTAGACGTGTGGCTGCAGCATATGTTGAGTTACGAACATACTTACTCAGTCTCGGCTGAGAAATATAGTCACGACAAACGGCGAGAGCATGCTCTCTATCAGCCGCTGTTTTCGTCCCACTGACAGCAGAGGAAAGTTCGCTCATAGCACCGCTAACCATTCCTCTGATGGCCTTCATCGCTATAAACCTGACAGCAGCACTGAGCAGATCGTGACAACACAACTGCACATGCCCAGTGGCTGTTGCGTGTCTTTCACAGACGCAGCATACGTAGTCAACGCACTTAGGTCCAATCAAAATTCCCCTACTAAAACTCGACCCGCGTTAATACTATTTCGATCTTATTAGGAAGACTCATTTAAACTATTTTTGCTCCCATGAACATTTTAATATTGTCATGTGACAGACCAACACGTCCATATCTGTGATAATATAACTTACACAGATTGATATATGCAGTAAAAATTACGCGCTCATAATTTTATCAGCCATTTAGGGTAATTCCGGAAAAATAACTGGACCAGTGACCGCAAAGCAAATTTACAGTAGTTAAGTGTGACGTCTCGCAGCATACAGAGCTGTGTAAGAGCTTACACCTGACAGGTTGAACTGTATGTTGGTGTAGGCACCATAGGCTGTCTGATTGGGTTTAAACTCGGTGTATGGTGCTTTGGATTTTACTAGACACAGGAAAACATGATGTTCTTTCCCTGCATTGTCTCTATTCTAAAGGTTCTTCATTTGTACAGTAAAGAGAAACAGAGATTCCCAGCAGCTACACGATTACAGTCTTGCCAGCAGTTCAGTGTCAGGGCGTGAAATCCTCAAAAACTGATTGTTAGACAGATCACACACTTGGACCAGTGTTTCCAGGGGGATGACAACTCTCCCTTTTCCGACGGTCAGAGCTTTAGCGAACGGGCTCCCCGCCGGTGAACTTTGATTGGACCTACGCTATCTGAGAACGCGTCTGAGCTATGAGCTGACCAGGGTGCTGATTCCTTTCTGCCGCTAAAATAAACAAGATCCTCTGTTTTTTCATATAGTATTTATTGTTAATAACCAGAAAAGCAAATCTGTTCAAATCGTTTCTTAAACTATTGCGAATATAAACAGTGAAATACTTTTAAGGAAACTATTATGAAATGTTTTTTGACAGATACACCAATGCTTTCTGGCAAAGGCAGGACATAACACCAAATGAATACAGGGTACAGGTGACAGGTAACACAGGGTGAAAGAATGGAGCATATGAAATCCTTTCACACTGACCAAACACATGCTAACACGCACACAGCTGCCATGATGACACAAACAGTCTGTCTCGATGATTGGCATCTTGTTTTAGAATTTTCACTTGGTTAAAACAGCTGAATGAATTCTAGACATTGTGCAGCCTACTGCTGAGTGTGGCATGTCTGAGTTTGTCTGGTCAGAGTGAGGAGGTTTTAAAGGGATTCCTTAGTGCGTTCCAATAAGACACTAAGCTGTCTTTTACTCTGTGGTGGGAGGAATAGTTTGCATTGCACTCCATGTGGGCTCTTTATTCAGATGACTGATTTTCAAAGACTGTGTGGTTGCCATGAGTGACAGCGTATGTGATAGTGTGTTACATGTAGGACTGGCAAATCAAAATCAACCTCTGATAACAGTCTCATCGTTTTGCAGAGAAATGGTTTTACTGTAGGTGTCTATGGACAGAGAAATGGTTTTACTGTAGGTGTCTCTGGACAGAGAAATGGTTTTACTGTAGGTGTCTTATGGACAGAGAAATGGTTTAACTGTAGGTGTCTTATGGACAAAGAAATGGTTTTACTGTAGGTGTCTATGCACAGAGAAATGGAGGAGGTGAAAGTGAAGAACGGGAAATGCACGCACGTCTCCGCCGAACACACACGTGAAGACCCCGTCACTCACACAATATCGATACAGTACTGAGATATTTCAGGAATGGCCAAGACTTCCATGGACTGGAGAAAAATAAAAAAATGTACATTAACCCAAAAACAGAAATCTGTTGTTAAACAATATCTCAATATCAATATCTTTGTTACCATGGGAACCGCTGGGAAGAGCGGAACGCCAGAGTGTAGTCAGAGAGGAGCCTGATAACACACATAAGAGAGAGTGACAGGTGTGCAGCTCAGGCGCAGAGTCTGTCAAAGGCTACAGGGGGCAGGATTTCTGTCTGTACGTAGTTCTAACACGGGAAGTCTGTCTTTCCAGAGACAACACCCCAGCAGGCAGGCGTTTCCATTAAAGACACAAGCACATGGATACATCATCCGCATTGCATAAAATGAAAGAGAGAGAGAGAGAGGCAGAAACAGAGAGAGTAGAGACTCTTCAAAGGCTAGGCTTACGTATTCTTAAGAGAGTGACTTCTTACAAGCTACCAAGCAGATGGTTCTTGTGAACCTGCACATTCTCCAAATGTTTTAAAGTCTTGAGTATTAAAAGACAAGCTACTGAACGCTAAACTCTTGGTTTTTGGACTCGTGTGGTTGAGGAGGTGATGGCGGCTGAGAGCGTGGGAACAGAGGAGCGGGAAAAGGCCTTGTCGATGAAGCCATGAGGCCACAGGCACAATCTTGGTCTCCATCATTTGAAAGACAAACTGCATCAGCACCACATCCATACTCTCCACTCCTGTGGGTCCTTCAGTGTTTGTGTCGCTGTGAAGTGGAGCAGAAAGGCACCTGTAAGGCAGTCACCGCAGATCCAGCACTGACACACTGCTCTCTGTGATGGTGACGTGTTTGCTGTCCTGAGGGCAGAAAAGACACAGGGCTCCCAGTTACAGTTACATTAGCTTCTGTCTGAATCAAGTGTCTATCGTTCTGTTTTACATCTAAACAATGCCACCTTATGCACTGAAATGATTACTTTCTATGTCAACAACCAGATCTGCTGAAGTTAGGGTTAGATGCTTGGCTCAGGGTCAGTGACCTGTGGTGACCTGACATAAAGACATACAGAGTCCCCAACCCTCTGCCTGATAAAGTTCATCCACACCAGGTATGCTATCAGAATAAAGATTTAGCATTCCACAAACTTCACTCAAATCTTTAACTCAACTCTGATGTTCGGGGGTGGGGTGGGGGGGTCGCTTACAGAGAACAGAGGAGGAACTTTTGTATGTGGATGGAAGCCATTCATTCTGCAGGACGAAATCTCCTTCATTCCATGGTCCGTCAGTCTGAAGTAACCAGTCCTAGAAGACATAATAAACCAGATGAAGTCAACTCCAACAGCCCTGCCTGACCTCTCCCGACCTTTCACACTTTTACTCTGTGAAGTATTAACCTCGGACAAAAACATTTATGACTAGGTATTATCATGAGAAAGAACTTTACTCATCCCAAAGGAAATTCTTGACAACAGAGGAACGCTTCACAAATTTGCATGTCATCTTCACGCAGGGGCCATGCTAATCTTCTCTGTGTCGTTCCACTTTTAGTACAC
>NC_044497.1:57448325-57475825 GCF_902362185.1 Chanos chanos
CACCGTTACTCTGGTTGTCACGCAGAAACGCTCTCACGGCTTTCTTAAAGCAGAGGATTGTCTTGTCATTCGGCACTTCATGTCCCGCGGTGAATATCTTCACATAGTACACAGTGTCTGGCAAATCCTGCCACACAAAACCCAACACACAAAAAAGGTCATTTCCTGTCAGAGGCAAGCACTAGCAGGGGGTGCAAAGTTCAGCCATGCGACCCTCTGCGGTCAGCGGGGGGAGGAGGGAGACCCCCGTCCTACCTCTGGCTGGTAGTAGCGTGTTGTGAAGGTGAGATCAATGATCAGGCCCAACTCCTGCTTCTCCTTTTCCATCAGCTGCATGAGATCCAACGGTCCAAAGGCTTTAGACGGAGGCAGAAGCTTCTGCAACGACTAAAATACACGACCGATCAGTGTCTTTCAAACTGGCATCTGACAATAACTCAGGTCCACATCAAAAAGACTTTGGCATCCCGTCTGTTTCCAGATCGGAACGTCACTCAGCAAAGTCCAGAGGTTCAAACATTTACTGTACGCTGACAAGGCGCCTCTCTCTCTCTCTCTCTCTTTCTTTCTCAATCATTTAGCTTCACTGAAGAAGCCACACAAAAAAATCTTAAACCAATCTGGCCCAAAATTACAAGCACAGGACAGTTCGAAAGACAGCACCAAACCCTACAACCTCAAGCGAAACAAGTTCCCCGAACCTCTGCCCATGGAGAAGCGTCCACTGCACAGAGGGCTGGACACGCACGCGTGACAGCTGGGCCTGAGCCTCGAGCCAAACTGACACCAACACGCCCGCTTTCACTCTCACTGACTTGCCTGTTTTAAGGGAACCTTGAAAGCTATGAAGCGTGTTCCGGGTATCCTTTTCCCCAGCGCTTTGTAATCGGTCCACCTGCAACGGCACACGAGATTAGTAAGACTTTCAACAGTTATATGAATGATATATCCTGAGTAAACACAAAAAACATCTACTGATCCTTGCCTGTCGGGGATCGCGCTCTTCTTTTTGGGTGCCATCGTCTCCGTAGAGATAGTGGCTGTGTGTTTTGCGTAAGCTCTCAAAGGCAGTAAGAAACGTGGGCTGAAAAACAGAACTTTAAACTATATTTTAAGTTGCAAACTTCTCAAATTGATTGTCAGTAAACTACTCTAACCAGTATCCTGGTCCTGTTCAGCTTGACCAGTATGCGAAATAGAAACATTTTCAAACTACATACTGAATACTTAAGAAACGAATCGTTCACAAACAAACGTTATTAATAAAACACACAGCATTCGCTGCTTAGCTGTACCGCTTGGAAAATAGTTACCTTAAGAGTATTTACTAGTTGTCGTTCACAATCATTATCATCTGAACCTGAATTTCAATTGCAAACGAAATTAAAAAAAAAAGAAAATTACATCCCATTCGGTAATGTCATTATCATAACTAAATCCCAGACCAATTCAAAGCAAAAACTAATTACCTTTCATCATCCAAATATTCAACTTCCACGTTACAAACGCCGCATGTCAGCAAAGTGACGTAATTCACTCAGAGTTGAAATAATTATAGAGTGCCACCTGCTGGAAAGGAGGAAACAAGTCAACGTCCAACTGACATGTCACCCAGCTTTTATTTAGTCCACACGTACACGGGTGTTTTTTTTTTTAATGTTGCTTTTTCTATGCGTTTTAATATTTTCGCAGAATTATGAGATATTTTAAAAAGCAAAAAGGCGTTTACACATATCAGTGTCGTGGGACTGCCTGCTACCAGTAGGAGAAAAATGTTCTTCCTTCAAAAACAAATTAGTTTTACACAGTTTTCCTGACCATACGGTAAGATGATCTTGGTTTTTACCTGAGTGCTTAAACAGTAAAAAAAAAAATTGTTAGCAAGATTGGAAGGAAGCAGTTGCATTCAGGTGTGTTCAGCGAAAGGGCTGGGAGCTACATCGAACGCTAACGCGTAACTACAACTTCAAGTCTATTTGTAAATGGTTTTTACTGTCATTGTCTCAGAGCAGCTTTACAGAGGTCAGCGCCTAAACCCCCAGTGAGCGAGCCCAAGGCAACAGTGACAAGGGAAAACTCCCTAATAAAGTAAACAGGAGGAAGAACCTTGGGAGGAACCAAAACTCAGCAGGGGGAGCCCATCCTCCTCTGGCCAGCACATAGAATAGACACTTACACTGAGATGTTATTATTGGTGAACTTGGTGTGGAGGTTTAAGATCCCATACCCTGAGGCATCCACCGTCATGTGAGCATGCTGGGGACGCATGAGGCAGGCTGGGAGTTGAAAGGATTTTTTTTTCTTTAAATAAAATCTAAATCTATCTGAGAGAACACTCTGTCTCACTTTGTCTCTCTCTCTCTCTCTCTCTCTCTCTCTCTCTCTATCTCTCTCTCTCTATCTTTCTATCTCTCTCTCTCTATCTCTCTCTCTCTCTCTCTCTCTCTATCTGTATCTCTCTCTCTATCTCTCCCTCTCTCTCTCTACCTCTCTCTCTCGCTCTCTCTCTCTTATCCTATCACCACTTTAAACATACCTTGGCAACTATAAGACAACATTTTGAATAGAATGACACACGGACATGAGATGATTATTTTCCTGGGGGGTTACAAAGCCAAAATGTCTTATTTGAGTTGGGTTATAATGCTGCCTTACGACATTTTTGTTACCCTAAAACAATGCCCCACCCCCCTTCCCTCACCCTGTGTTTATGTTTACACTTTTAGACCTAACATTTTACCTTGCACGTGAGCCATTAGAAGAACATAGATAAATAGCTCCATGCTTTTGATGATGGGCTGTAATTGCAGAATTAAGGGTTGTGTAGTAATCTCAAAACTGAAATCTCAACAATATGATCCTGTCTTTCTGCAAGAGACCCCTCTAACTCTAACTCAACAACTGCAGCCATGTGTTACCATAGTGGTGAACTAGCACCCAAGCCTAGAGATGAAACATTCAAAGAGTTCTGTAAAGACCTTCATACACTAGATTGCCCAGCTGCAGATGAAGAGGTAAATTCTTCTCTTGAGAGCCTACACCCTCCTAAGATTGATGCAACTCAACAACAAGCTCTTAATTCCCCAGTAACACAGGAGGAAATACTGGAGGCAATAGCAGCACTGTCAGCGGGTAAAACCCCTGGTCCGGAGGCTTTCACAGCTGAATTCTTTAAATGTTATGCACAGGAACCTCTGCCAGTATGATTTCAGGAACCTTTGATAAGGGCAAACTTGCACCCTCATTAGAACAAGCCATTATTACTCTCATAGTGAAACTTGGTAAAGATCCCAGTGACTGTAAAAGTTACCGCCCTGTTAGACTGATACGTACAGACTGTAAAATCCTACAGAAGATCCTGGCCAACAGAACAGATTAAATAATCACCTCCCCTTGCACATCACGAGCAGGTCGGCTTTATTCAAAAGAGGAACTGGTCAGGTAACGTCAGGTGGATGCTGAGTGCCATGTGGGCAGTGTGCCATTCGAACTCTCCAGCTGACACCATCTCGCTCGACGCAGAGAAGGCAGGTCGACCGAGTTGAGTGGAGGTGTTTGTCCGACGTGTTGAGAGCCTTTGGATTTGGACTGGTGTTCATAACATGGAGTGAGATCCTGTATAGGCAGCCAGAGGCAGCAGCACAAACTAACGGGGGTGATGTCCTCTTTTTTTTACGCTGGGCGGAGGGACAGGTCAGGGATCAGGACCCTCACTGGCGCTCTTTTGTTTAGCTATTGAACTGCTGGCAGAGGCGATATGTAGAAACTCTAGTTTCCCAGGGGTCAACGTCGGTGAAGCGCTGCATAAAGTGGTGCTATATGCGGACGATGTACTCTGCTTTGCATCAGACCCCACAACATCTGTTCCAGCCCTTCATAACACCATTAACCAGCTCTCAAAGCTCTCTCCAGCTATAAAGTTAACAGGTACAGGTCAGAAGCTCTACCTCTGACTGCATTCTGTCCAGAAACCTTATTCCAAGTCGGATCCTTTCAATGGCCTTCAGAGGGCATCAGGAATTTAGGTATTCTCCTCCCCCCTAACATGCACAAGATTGTGGAAAAGAACTTTGACCCCCTGTTGAGGAAAATATCATGTGATGTGGATAGCTGGTTATCTGTATGTCTATCACTATGGGTCAAGGTGAATGTTCTCAAAATGAACTGTGTTCTTAAACTCATTCAGTCTCTCCCCAGACATAGCCCTATGAAATACTTCAAGTATTTTAACCGCATATACAACAAATTTCTCTGGAATGGAAAGTGACCAAGGATGCGTTTGGGTACAGATAGCAGTAGACAGAGGGGGCTTGGGACTCCCCAACCTGCTATTTTATCATTATGCATTCAGTCTGAGACACACTGCCCAGTGGTCTCTACCACCAGAGAGAGCCCCCCCCCCCCCCCCCACCCCCACCCCCCCCCATGGTCATATATAGAATGTAATGTGTGCCTCATTCTCAAACTTCTGGTATATTTGACCATCAAATGTCACCTGATATGCAGTCCTGCCTGGTTCTCTCTCACCTACAGAACAAAAGGAAAAAGTTAAGTAGGATTCATCACTTAGACCCTCACCTCAACTCAGAATGGAGAATTTGGTTGAGCCCAATTTGGTTGAGCCCTGGAGACTTATTTTAAAACAATTTACTGAAATCCTTTGAAGAACTAGTCTGGGAGTTCGATCTCCTTAGATCCAGTATGTGGCAGCACAACTGAGGTACTTACTGTCCACAATTCTAGGTTCTCTAAGAACACCCCCTCAGCAATCGGAATTGCTATTGGACACCATTAAAATATGAGGCCTCTCGATATTACTCCGAAATATTTAACCAAGCTACCAGAACTTAAACAGCATTCAGGACTATTTGGGAGACGGATTTAAACATTTCATTTGATGAGAAAGAATAGGGGCTTTCGCACCGAACAGTTCTAGGGTCTAATTCGATAGGAACTACCCCCTGTGGAGCTTCCCCTAGAACTACATTCGTTCTAGGGCCTTTTTTCTGTTTGCTTTCGCACCGCCAGTAGGAACGCTGAAGTGATGTAAGCCGGCCGACGGTATAGCAGCTAAGAGCTGTTGTTTATGACTAACCAGGATAGCTGCACATTTTGAAGTACAAATTTAATGACTTTTAAGACCTTTTAAATACCTCCAAAAGGAAAAAAAGAACCATTACTGCGGCAAAAGAAATCGACAAACTAGACTACAGTATACACAATGAGTTTTATTGAATTTGAATGACAGAAATATTGATTGCACATTAGATAACCTATAACTGCCTTCTCATTAACGAAAATAAAACTGTATGGCGATAGACCCAGTCCAATGGAGAAAATAATTTCCGAATGCATTTATGTATTTACCACCGCAGTAGCAGTGAATGACTTGATGGGCATAGTACTTTTCGGGTGCTAGCATAGCGCTTGTGCCTGACCCTTGCTCGCGGCATTGTGGGGTTTTTTTTTCCCCTTTTTCCCTGCCGCAGCCCTAAAATCGTAAGCTGGATAAACACATTCTTATTTTAGGTTAAAATGCGGATCACAGCCACACAAGCGGACACACAAGCACCTACCGAAGCGGAGTGTACGCTACCTCTTCAATGTACAAATATACACTGGACGTTGCAAAATGGTCATTGTTGGGGGATATAAAATACCGGTAAAATAAAACATAAAAACGTTGTGCCCCCTCCTACAATTCCAGACATTTTGAGACATGAATATCAAAAGCTAAATGAAATACGTTCTAAGACTTTATATTTCGCACGGATCTTTAAAAATGGCGGTTGCAATCATCGTATACCTGCGTCTGGACCAATGGCTGTACACCTACATCACAAGGTTCCTATTGTGCTGCAAAAGTACCTACCCTGGAGTAGGGGCTAAAAAAGCCCCTCAAAACGGCGTTCTTAGAACTAAAATCGTTCTAAGTTCCTGCGGTGCGAACACGCCAAAAAGGGGGTACTTTCTCCAACAGTTCTAAGAACTATGAAAAGTTCCTCCGGTGCGAAAGCGCCTAATGGGATTGATTTAGCCAGGATCAAAGGAAGCTAGCAAGAGACATAAAAATCACACTCATTCAGTTTAAAATTCTCAGTCGTTTCTGTTGGAAACCATCTAGATTACACAGGTTAGGCCTCAGAAACACAGCAGACTGTTGGAAATGTCAGGACTCAGAGGGCACATTAATCCACACTCTCTGGCAATGCCCTCGAATACAAGGCTTTGGGGAACGAGTCCATAAACGTAACAAGGAAATCACTAGCAATGACTTCTCATGTTCTCCCAGGTTATGTGTGCTAGGCTATATGTGTTAGGCTATATGTGTTAGGTTATATGTGTCAGGTTATATGTGCTAGGCTATATGTGTCAGGTTATATGTGTTAGGTTATATGTGTCAGGTTATGTGTGCTAGGCTATATGTGTCAGGTTATATGTGTTAGGTTATATGTGTCAGGTTATGTGTGCTAGGCTATATGTGTTAGGCTATATGTGTCAGGTTATGTGTGCTAGGCTATATGTGTCAGGTTATATGTGCTAGGCTATATGTGTCAGGTTATATGTTTAGGTTATATGTGCCAGGTTATATGTGTTAGGTTATATGTGTCAGGTTATGTGTGCTAGGCTATATGTGTCAGGTTATATGTGTTAGGTTATATGTGTCAGGTTATGTGTGCTAGGCTATATGTGTCAGGTTATATGTGTTAGGTTATATGTGTCAGGTTATGTGTGCTAGGCTATATGTGTTAGGCTATATGTGTCAGGTTATGTGTGCTAGGCTATATGTGTCAGGTTATATGTGCTAGGCTATATGTGTCAGGTTATATGTGTCAGGTTATATGTGTTAGGATATATGTGCCAGGTTATATGTGTTAGGTTATATGTGTCAGGTTATGTGAGCTAGGCTATATGTGTCAGGTTATATGTGTTAGGTTATATATTTCAGGTTATGTGTGATAGGCTATATGTGTTAGGTTATATGTGCCAGGTTATGTGTGCTAGGCTATATGTGTTAGGTTATATGTGTCAGGTTATATGTGCCAGGGTATATGTGCCAGGTTATGTGTACTAGGTTGCTAGGTGACCCATCAGTTGTGAAAGAGTTGATCCAGATTGCCATAATGGTGGGTAGACCGACTCTAATGAGGGGATGGAAACAAACCCAGAAGCTCCTTCTTATTGGGAGTGGTTCATTGAACTGGGAAAGGTGGGCTCATATGAACAGTTAGACAACCTGACAGATGGGTCGATTATGTTTTGAAGTGGGGGAAATACCACCTGTATATTTGTAAGGATACATACTGTGTTTTATATTTCATAACACACGATTGTTTTTATTTCGACTTTTATTTCATTTCTTCTCAGGGCTTTTGCTGCTTCACACACCATTTTAGAGTGGGAATTTTTTTTTTTGTTATTGTTTTGTTTTGGGTTTTGTTTGGTTGTTGTTGTTCTTGTTTTTTGTTTGTTCTGGGGTTTTTGTTGTTGTTGTATTTTTGTTTGTTTGTTTTTTTACCTAAGTGTGGATGAGCCAGGATGCAGAATTTCCCTTTCTTTTATTTCGTATCTAACGTGATGGTTTTGATTAACCACTAGCCTGTGCCTCGTCTAGCTTGTCTTTTACAATGTTCTTTGTATGTTGTTGAAACATAAAAAGTTTCAATATATTTTCAATCATCAAAAAAAAAAAAAAAACATTTTAACAATGACATCTTTGAAGTAAAAATGGGAATGTCAAAAAAAAGAAGAAAAAAATTGTAAAGACATTAATAGATAAATAAACATTATTTTATAACATGGATATGATGCATAGAGAGTAAAAGCCCTTGCAGAACCACAGAGCTGTTCTTCTCCGTTTCTCTGCTCATCTGTTCATTCCTGTTCATTTCATTTCTCTGCTCATCTGTTCATTCCTGTTCATTTCATTTCTCTGCTCATCTGTTCATTTCTGTTCGTTTCTGAAGAAGCGCTCACATTCCAGCACGTCACTCTGTCTCTGTCTCTGTCTCTGGGAACACAATGTACCTGAGCAGAGCAGTCATCTGCCAGGCGGTGATGCAATGAAACTATGACTGAGAGTTCACAGGAAGTGATCTGTGGTCACAGGTGATCCAGACAGGAGGCGTGTTTTAAGACTCACGTGTTGCAATTTAAACCCCATACCAGAGTTCATTCAGACGCTGCACCATAGACCGTCCTTTCCTCACGTCTCTGTGGTTCATTGAGAGATTTTTGCGAGTGGTTGAAAATGTCTTTTCCTCAGCAAACCCTATGGGGCCAGAGTAAAGCGGGCAACAGGGTGCTAATCGTGTCCGTGTCAGAATTTCACCCCGGCGTTGATCTGTCCAAGCGGAAGGGTGTCCGTCGAGACAACAAAAGACTCCACCGAATTTTCTGCAGACTTGGATTCTCGGTGGAGATGAAGATCGACCTGACAGCAGACGAAATCTATGAGGCCTTTAAAGAAGGTATCATATATTCATACACTGAGGGGCCGTTATTCTAACTCAGAAATAATGTCATATTTCTGCATTTGTAAAAAAAGGGGTGACCCCTCATAATATATCCCTGTTTCTGTATTAACTTTGAATGAATGTTCATGTCTCATTGTCATATATATTTACATAACAATGTAATGTTTCTTCAGGACACAAAGTCTGTGTTTGCTCATGGTGGAGGGCTTGTGTAGAACCTCCTTTGAAATGAACAACACCCTAATATCCTCAGTGCAATAAAGTGATAACAGGTATTCTCAGGCAGCGATAACAGGCTGGACAGGATATAACATCCGACATGTGTGAGGCCTGGTCAGTGAGGAAGTGTTCCTGTCGAAATTACATTTCAGGGCAAATCTTTGAAGCCTGAGCTCAAACTACGACAATATTTTCTATCTGCTCTAAATTGTCAGAGTTGTGAAGTGTAAAAGGTCTTACTGGAGATGTGGCAGATCTGGGTTTTGGTTTTGTTTTGAGTGGGCTTAAGGAGCGGGCCCAGTGACGGAGGGGAGTGGTTCTGACGCCCTCTCTGGTGCATTCTGTCTGTAGAGAGCCAGAGGAGGGTAAGCAGCTGTTTTGTGGGAGTTGTGTCCAGTCACGGAGAGGAGGGACTGGTGTTTGGGGCAGACGGCCGCCCCGTCAGTCTGGCTAAAATCTTCAGCTGGTTTGGAGGTCCTTCCATGGCGGGAAAGACCAAACTCTTCTTCATCCAGGTGAGTGATATCCCGTGACACAGACGTGTGTTACGGTTGTCAGAGCCATAAATGAGCTGGCGGTTGCGTAACTAGGTGAGTTTCTCATGTAATGACAGTGTGTGCAGCCGAAAGCTTTTCAACTGATTGTGACAACAAACATACGTTCGCCAACACCCTAACACCCACTGCCAGAGATGTCAGTTCTCTCCATGTCTCAGAGTCACCAACACCCTAACACCCACTGCCAGAGATGTCAGTTCTCTCCATGTCTCAGAGTCACACTGAGAGAAGTGTGTGTGTATTGCTGTATGGCAGTGAGGTCTCACAGAAGCTCCTGTCTTTCTAGGCGTGCCGTGGGCAGGAGTTGGACAGTGGAGTGGAGACAGACTCGGCTGCGCCGTGTGAAGAGCAGGCTCTCTCTGAACTCTTCTCCATTCCCACTGATACAGCCGTCATGTACGCCGCAGCCCCAGGTAAAAGGCTTTCCACTCTCATTAAAAACAAAACCAGAAACGAAACCCTAAAAGCTCAGACGTTTACTGTTCTTCTGTTCTGTCTCATGCTGCATCGAAGGTCATTCCCAGAAATGATGCTGCATCAGAGTCCAGCGGTAAAAATATACGAGAACATTTTGGTTACGCTCAGCCGAGCTTTTGTGTTCAGTCTTGATTCTGTAAGAATTGCAATTTGTGTCGTGTTATCAACATGTCAAAGTGGTTCAGATTTCAGTGATAGTTAAACTTTGTGTGTGTGTGTGTGTGTGTGTGTGTCTCTGTTTCAGGATATGCTGCCTTCCACAACCCTGTGGGTTCAGTGTTCTTACAGACACTGTGTGACCTCCTGGAGGAGGAAGGGAGCGTGGAGCTGGAGGTGCACCGTCTCCTGACCCGGCTGAACTCCAGGGTGGCCTATCATTTCCAGGCGCGGGGAGAAGGGCTCAACGGGAAAAAGGCAATGCCCTGCATCGTCAGCCGCCTCACCACAGAGCTTTTCCCTTTCATGGACCCCAGAAAGACAGAGACAGACCCAAGCCTGGGTCTGGCCCTGGACCTGTCTGCCACCAGGCTAGTGAGCAAAGCCTACAAGCCACGCAAGAACTCCATCAGCTGAGGACATGTGTGTGTGAGAGAGCTGTGTGTGAGAGAAGTGTGTGTGAGAGAGCTGTGTGTGAGAGAGCTGTGTTGCATGGCTGTGTGAGAGAAGAGAGTTGTGTGTGAGAGTGAATAATGACAGGTGTGAGTGTGAGAGTCCTGTGTGTCTTGTACAGAGGAGGAACATGGTCTGGGTGTGAGGAGGTGAAGGTATTAAGGGTGGAAATGTGGTGTTGTATTATATAAATTAATAAAAGCACTTTGGTACTTCAGATACAGGGACGGGGGGAATGAATGCAAAACGTCAACAGTGTGTGTTCTCAAAAGAAACATGTTTTTTTATTTGTTTGTTTTTTTATGTTGTGAAATAAATGAGTATGAATCCTGGTTGTTCAGGTTCAGATGATTTTGTCTCCTGTCTGGCCGCGCTTTTTCCCAAAGCAGAAACAGGGAAAAAAAAAAAAAACCCAAAAAAACAGGTCTTCGTTTACTCCTGCCTCCGTCTTCACTGCGGAGTGTGACAGCACGATCGGATAAACATGACGGAAATTACAGCCTAGACTTTTCTTTCCCAATCACCAGCATCTTCACACGACACACCACTCTCGCCCCCTGACACAGTGATTTACAAACACGGGCCAAACACCCAACCCGTCAGTCACGCATCCAGACGGGTGTGTCTGAGCGTGTGCCTGTCAGGATTTCACTTTCATTCTGTAAAGCTTCTCTCAGACTGAACTCTGACCAAGGCCATAAATGGTCAAAGGAGGCAGGAAGAAGCTAACAGTGCAAAATCAGCATCTAGTGACTGAGAAACGAGTCATTAGCTGTCTCGCCCCACCTGTATTTACCTGCCATATGACATTGTGTACTTTCCCCTCAACTCTAAACTCAATGCATCAGGCTGACAGCTGGATCAGACTGACAGCACTTCAACCATGACACATTAGTTCACATGCATAACCAATTACACTTTCACACAATGGTTCCGGGAACTCTGAGAGCAACCTGTCACCAGTTATTGACCGAGTTCATTTAACTTGACATGTAAAACCTCAGAACTTCATCTCATACCACCTGGGATTGACTCTGTTATTCTCACCACCTTTGTCCCAAAACAGTTTTTGTCAGCGAGCGGTTACACATGGCCAACCGAAGCTAAATTATTTTTTCATGTATTGGCTCAACTGCTCTGTCTTCTAATGTACTGGATCTCTTTTTTCAAAAATGAAGTTTAGCAAACCATACCCAAATGTAGCAAAGTGAAACTGTATGTTTAGATTCTTACCAGTAGGGGGCGCTCTGAGAGTAAGCGAGCACTACACTAGGCCTTCGCTCTGTGTAGGACACCAGAAATCCACGTAGGCGGAATGACGTTCTGTTGGGTTTGTATGCTCTGAACTTTTGTTTAAAAGGACTATACGTTTATTTGCGTTTGTTTTGAATCGTTGTTCTGTAAAATATTTGAACCAATAAAACATGGCAAGTTCACAGAGTTTTATCTTAAGAATCCTATAGAGATCAGGCGGACATTCTAACAACTTTACATTTTATTTATGTAGGTAAAGCCAAGCAAAAGGCGAGCAGTCTTTCTGGCAGACATAAGTTACACGTGTTTTCCAGTCAACATAAGTGAAATACACCATAAATTATATCTGTGGTCTTTTCTTCTGTGGCACGTAATTGCCGAAAACAAACTTGACGTTTTTATTTTTTATTTATTTATTTTGTTTGTTCGTTTTTGTTTTTGTTTTTGTTTTTAACCGACGGGGTATATGAGCTCTGCGTTTTTCTGCACGAGATAGAACTGGACCATTGGGACACTTGTCGGACCTTTAACTGTCAAATGAATGGAGCGCAGTTGCCTGTAAATCATCTTAAAATAATCGCCATGTTCACTTCATTGTTTCCTTGACAGCGCATTGTGGGTTCCAAGTGGATGAAGTAGACAGGCTACTATAACAAAACAGCGATCTGACAGCAGCAGTTGTCGGATGTGTTCAGTAGTTTTAACTGAGAATATCAAAACTGCGGGCAGGTATTTTCCGGACTGAATTAACCCAAGACCACAGGAGAGATGAAAGTGCTGTTTTCTGATATTGAGATCAAGCTGAAGGACAGACGCTCTGTACCTCCAGGTCAGTCCGTAACGCGTCGTTATTTCTCAACCTCTTTGCTGTTTTGACTTCACATTCATCTGCCGCCAAGTTTTCAACACTGGAGATTTTTGAGAGCAAATTTTGACACAGGAGAGTCGAATCGTTTCAAACATATAAAACGTTTAAAGCGCACAGTGGTTCTCAGGATGAACAATCTAAATTGAGTATTAAAATGTACTACCATTTTCAAGAACATTAGCGGTTGTAAGGGAAGAGCGGATCACATGATATGGACAGTTTGCTGTTTGAAGAAGGAAACCTCCCATGCGCTGCAGACAAATCATCACTGATTCCTAATTACGCTCTTGACGTGTAAGAAATTAGAACATAGGCTATCTCTTCCCTTCATGAGTTTTTGAAAGAGCAAAAGACGAGGGCTGTTTAATGAAATTCATGCCGTCATGATAAATGCGAAAGGAGAGCTAACACGCGGAGCCAGGCCGCTTTGCTAACGGACCGCCATTGACCACCATGCTCGTTAGAACGAACTGGCCTCCGCGTTGCTTAGTGACACGACACATCAGAGCACAGGCAGAAGTGTTTGGCTCTAAAGGGACTCTGGTTCACTGTCAATGTGAGTGAATGCATTTAGGAAGGTCTTGTGTTTAAGTTCCATCAGAGACCAAATAGTCATGAGGCTGCTAGGTGTCCTGCTGTTGACTCTCCTGTAGGAGGTGTTAGGAGTAGGGACTCTGTGGTCTCCTGTAGTAGGAGGTGTTAGGAGCAGGGACATCTGAGCTTAGAGTACCCTTCTCTGCTTCCACGTGCACACCTTCAGAGCTGGTCAAATGAAGCTGTGTTTTGTAATCACAGTTTTGTGAAGTGTCCCTCTGATTTGCTCTGTGTGTGTGTGTGTGTGTGTGTGTGTGAGTGAGAGAGAGAACTACAGTGACCCAGTAAACCAGTCCTGGCCACGTCTCAGTGTGACCTGACGGCTCTGTCCCTGCTGTCCCCAGGGCTGTGGGCTCAGTGCAAATTCAAACGTCCAGCGACTGGTCCAGAGCCCGCCTCTGTAGACCTCGTTAAAACCGTATGTCCATGTCAAAACAGGACGTTTACAAAAAAATCGCAATACTTTTTTTTTTCCTTCTGACATTTTGAGTTTTGATTCT
The DNA here is from genome assembly GCF_902362185.1 of Chanos chanos. NCBI lineage: Eukaryota > Metazoa > Chordata > Actinopteri > Gonorynchiformes > Chanidae > Chanos > Chanos chanos. The sequence goes on from NC_044497.1 coordinate 57,461,881, forward strand.
TTGTTGTTCTGGGTCTGAATTCACACGCCCTCTCCACCTACAGCCCTCTCCACCCACAGCCCTCTCCACCCCCACGCCCTCTCCACCCACACGCCCTCTCCACCCCCAGCCCTCTCCACCCACACGCCCTCTCCACCCACACGCCCTCTCCACCCACAGACCTGTCCATCAACAGACCCTCTCCATCCACACGCCCTCTCCACCCCCACGCCCTCTCCACCCACACGCCCTCTCCACCCACACGCCCTCTCCACCCACACGCCCTCTCCACCCACACGCCCTCTCCACCCACAGCCCTCTCCACCCACACGCCCTCTCCACCCACAGACCTGTCCATCAACAGACCCTCTCCACCTACAGCTCTGTCCACCCACACGCCCTCTCCACCCACACGCCCTCTCCACCCACAGACCTGTCCATCGACAGACCCTCTCCACCTACAGCTCTGTCCACCCACACGCCCTCTCCACCCCCAGCCCTCTCCACCCACAGCTCTGTCCACCAAAAGAGCTTCTCTTTACATTACAGCACTTTTGACCTCTGAAACACCAAAAATTTGTTTCCCTGTCAGGAATTTTACAAAATAAATGTAAGCATCTGACTAGCAGTGTAGCCCAAGTCACAGTGGAGAGGAAAAAAGAAAGAAAGAAAAACACGTCTTTGCCTCACATACATTCCTAAACACGTACAGTCGTCCTTACAAAGCGCGGATCTCCCCGGAGACAGAAGAGACTGGAGAAATAGTTTGTCAGCCTGTCACAGAGGGAGGTTCACTCTGCAGCTATAGGAGCCTCACAACCACAGGAGTGCACACTTACACTGTGATTAATGTCTGCTTCTGAGCTGAGAGGCAGAAAAACAGCCCCAAAACAAAGGGGGGGGGGAGTCAGGCCCATAAAGTTTTGGAAGCCTCACGCAGAGTTTGCCTGAAGGCAGACCAGCAACAAAACTTCCCTTGACTGTGTGATTGTCTTTGGGTTTGTGTGTAAGTCAGGAATACTGCCTAAGAACATTTCTCATTAAACACACACTTAAGTAGTAGTGAAGACCACCACTGCCGGGGTTTGCCGTTATAAAGTTATTAACTGCCTTTCGCATAAACTCTTCATGACTTCAGTTTGTTTTAATTTGTCAATGATTCGGCAGCGTGCTTTTGCTGACAGATGAAAAAGATGTGCATTGTCAGAGGCAGGGTTCACTGGGAGAGTCAGCGTGCTGTTCCTTAACTGCCCATCACATGCAGAGCCTGGCCCCTAATAAAGAACAATCAGGCCTTAGAAATCATTTGAGCTTTATTAGCTATGGAGTCTTAGGAGAGTCACACACACATGGGGGTTAAGAGGAGGCTGAAGTGGTAGAGAGAGAGAGAGAGAGAAAGAGAGAGAGAGAAGGAAGAAATACAGGCTTGCAATGAAAGTCAAACTCTTAACCCTAACTACCTTGTAAGAGAACTGGACTAAAAGGATAATGGGTGTTCTAGTTTGTTTTTCTTTAAAAAAATGAGAACTTTATACATTTGTTTTTTTACATAAGTAGCGCATTGGAGAAATGCACTGAAAAATGAAACCATATGGCAACTTAAAAAAACAACAAAAAAAAAAACCTGAAAAGCCAAATAGCAAAGTGGTCAAATATTGACCAATAACGATTCCTTTTCATACTATCTTAAGAACTTGGTCTAATATCTATAAAAAGGTAAAAAGCAATACACAGCTCTAAAAGGAGTTTCAAAACAAAACAAAACAAAACGTTTTGATTCAATCCGTCGATTTGGTCACTAAAGAGAGCGGCTGCGTCTGAACCAATGCATGATGGGAGTGCAGAGCTGCCTGGTGGAAGGAGGTGGGCGGGGCCAGCATGGACGGGGGGAGGCTGGTGAAGGGGATTGGTCGAGAGAGCAGGGCTGAGGACTGGCCGTGGAGAGAGAGGTTCGGGTGAGGGGACGAGGCGGCGGAAGGGCCGGGGCCCGGGGCCTTGCCCAGCGCGGGGAAGTGGTGTTGGGAGCGGTTCTCCGGTTTGGTGGTGAGGGACAGCGGCTGGGCCTGTTCCGAGTGAGTGGCGGCCGGGGCGGCGGGAGAGGCCAGGGCGGCGGAGGGCGTGGCAGGGGAGTCCAGCATGCTGCCGTGAGAGGAGGTAGGGCTGTCAATCATTTTCTCAGCGGGGAGGTAGGGGACACACGGCTTCTTGCTCTGGGGTGAGAAGTTATCTGGAAAAAAAAACAACAAAAACACAATAGTGGCAGATCAGAGAGGAACCATTCTGTTCAGTTCACAGCTGACAGGGACAATATAAACAAACCCAACAGAGAGAAACAGACCAATAAAAGACATGATGTCTATGGAGTGGAGCATTCTGCAACCCCAGCTAACACGACACAGGCAGAGACACAGTCCAGCACAGAGATCAGTTACATCAGAGGGCAGAGACACAGTCCAGCACAGAGATCAGTTACATTAGAGGGCAGAGACACAGTCCAGCACAGAGATCAGTTACAGTAGAGGGCAGAGACACAGTCCAGCACAGAGATCAGTTACATTAGAGGGCAGAGACACAGAGATCAGTTACAGTAGAGGGCAGAGACACAGTCCAGCACAGAGATCAGTTACATTAGAGGGCAGAGACACAGAGATCAGTTACAGTAGAGGGCAGAGACACAGTCCAGCACAGAGATCAGTTACATTAGAGGGCAGAGACACAGTCAAGCACAGAGATCAGTTACAGTAGAGGGCACCTGATGCAGACATGGTGCTTTAGAAGGCAGGTATGTGAGCCAGCGTTAGCACTGAGCTTGTTAAACGGCACAGGAGAAGTGGGTTAGGAGAGAGTGGGAGGGAGGCCCAGGCCAAAATAGGCATGAGTATATTTGGGTTACCAGGGGCGGGGGGGGAACTTTCCACAGTTTGTTTCCAGTAAAAAAAAAAAAGAAAGGAGAGAGAGAATGTGATGTGTAGACTGGTGGGGGTGAGCCACTGGAGTGTCGGGGGGGTGTTTCGTGCCCTGAGTGTTTCGTGCCCCGTGCGGACAGAGAGCGACACGCCTCACTTACCTTTGGCTTCTGACTTATTCTCCCTCTTCCTCTTCTTCCTCTTTCCCTACACAGACAGAAAAACACAGTTTTCAGGTCATTAAAGAAATCTGAGGAGCAGAGCTGACCAAAGGCTGATCATCTGGAAAAGGAAAAGAGAGAATCCGTGTTTTTGAGAGAATCCATGACTCACATAGTTGTCCCGTGCTGACCAGCCTGGATAGAGCTGAGAATGTAACTGCCTCTCTTTCCGCGCCAGCTCATAATACTTGGCCTGTTCCTCACGGGACAGCGAGTGCCACTGTGACATAGAGACACACACACACACACAGACACACACACACAGTCTCAGAGTTACTCCATAAGCTTCAGCATACTCTTCCATTGACAAAAAAAATGTTGCTAATTTTATATCACAGTCACACTACCACACACAGAGCACACACACTCGCTCTCTCTCTCTCTTTCAGTCTGTCTCAGTCCTGAGGGGCAGTAGGTTCTTACCCTCCTGCCGAGGATCTGGTTTATAGCTGCACTCTCTTTCAGCGTGCACTCAGACACCACTTTGGCCCTCATCTCCTTCATGTAGAGCATAAAGGCATTCAGAGGCTTCTTAATGTGGGGCTTCTTATCCTCCTCCTTCTTCACGGGCACCGCTGCTTTCCTGCATGCACACACACACACACACACGTTATACACACACAAACACCTTATACACACACATGCATATGTTATACACACACATACATTATACATGTCCATGCACGCACACACACATTCCTTATACACATATACACACACGTACATTATACACACACACACACATTACACACACATTATATACACACACACATACATTATACACATGCACACATTATACACATGCGCGCACACACACACACACACACACACACATAAAACACACACACGCACACACACACACACACACAGTCACAGTGCCACTGTGACATAGAGACACACACACACACACATGCACACGCACACACACACACACACACACACACACACACACACACACACAGGTCCTTACCCATGGACTGGGGTGCTGGGTCCGTCAGCGCTGGGCTCCTGTTTGATGGTGGGGGAAACGATGGCTGGGTGTGGGATGCCGGTCTGGTGGAGGGTGTGAGCTGGGTGTGGCCCCACGTGAGGAGAGAAGCGACTGGACACCAGGCTGAGAGGACAGAGAGACCACACACCCGTCACTCAAACGCTGCACCTCATACATGCTTCGTTTGGATTCTCATGTGACTGTCATTTAGGAATCTTAACAAAGAATCCAACCATGCCAATTCCTAAGACCTCAAAGTCCACTTTTTCCAAAAGGGCTAGAACGTTTAACACTTCCATAAAGTAAAATAATCCCCTGAGGGCTGCCGCCAGGGCTCTAAACTGCACCACCTGGAAAAGCCCAGGATGCACTGGGATTCCAAGTCTGCAGCTGCGAGCACAAAGACGGCATTGTCAGAAAATCCGTGGCGTTCCCATTCTCAGCCATGTCCCCTTATTAAATCCATATTTCCCACAGACTCCAAGAGCCTAGTACGCCACTAAAATCTCAACACAGCCATGTAAAAATGCTCTCTCTCTCTTTCCAGACAGAGAGGGAGAGTGAGGCGGTAATGACGGTCAGTTGAAATGCAGTGAGGCCTCTCTATCCTCAATGGGGCGAATGAAAGAAACACACACACACACACAGCCTGCCTCCAGAGAGCAGGGCAGTTATGTAATCATCACCCAGTACAAGCTGAGGGTCTTACGCTAATGGAATGTCGATGCAGCAGTGTATCATTAATAAACAAAGAGGATTCAGAGGTCATATGAAACTCGAAAATCTCAGCACCCAGAACCGCTGTTCTCTTTCAGCAGCGAGGACAGGAGGTTAAAACAAAACAAAAAACCAGGTTGTTGGCTCATTAAGAACACTGCGTGACTAAACAGAGCTACAGTCAGCAAGGAGGGAGAAGAGCCAAAACCTGGTACACTGTTAACCCCACCCCCCTCTCTCCAGGCTGATCAGCTGGTACACTGTTAACCCCGCCCCCCTCTCTCCAGGCTGATCAGCTGGTACACTGCTAACCCCACCCCCCTCTCTCCAGGCTGATCAGCTGGTACACTGTTAACCCCGCCCCCCTCTCTCCAGGCTGATCAGCTGGTACACTGTTAACCCCGCCCCCCTCTCGCCAGGCTGATCAGCTGGTACACTGTTAACCCCGCCCCCCTCTCGCCAGGCTGATCAGCTGGTACACTGTTAACCCCGCCCCCCTCTCGCCAGGCTGATCAGCTGGTACACTGTTAACCCCGCCCCCCTCTCTCCAGGCTGATCAGCTGGTACACTGCTAACCCCGCCTCTCTCTCCACGCTGATGGCATCGTGTAAGCTCATGCCTACCTGGGCATGGATGCATTCATCGCGAGCGCTGGGTAAGGGTGTCTGAACCCTCCGGGCGTGATCGGGTACATATGTTGGCCCTGCCTGAGGACAGAGGAGAGAGTCATTTAACAACAACACGTAAACCTGAAAACACATCAGAGATATGAGCGAGCTGAGATAAGAGATGAGCCATCCGCCCATCCTCCCTCAGACCCAGGGGACTGAGAGGAGAGAGACGTCAGACTTACTGCGGCATCAGCCAGCTCAGGGGGTGAGCGATCTGCCCCACGGCCCCAGGAGAGAGCGGGTAATACGGAGACAGCTCAGACGGATGCGGAGTCCGCGGGATGCCTGGAGACAGAGCGATGAGGGAAGTGACTGGCTCAAAGACCCTGCATATGATTAACAGAGCGCACACACACACAAACACACAGACACACGCAGCCTTTCTCTCTCTCTGTCTCTCTCTGTGTGTGTGTGAATATGTCTGTGTTGGAGCGTCAGGACTGCTTACACTGAGCGATGACTCTGCATTTTTATATTTCCCCTCTCAGGATGAGAGGACTTGCTATGACATCAGTGAGAACGGTGACAGTCCTGAGCGCTGTGTGCTAAGGGAGAGAACGGGTGTGTGTGTGTGTGTGTGTGTGTGTGGGGGGGGGGGGGGGGGGGTCACTGACCTGTCTTTGGGTCGAGGATCTCGGGGGACAGGTGGGACGGGGGTGTGGAGGGGGAGAAGTGGTCACTGCTGTAGGTGATGAGTGGAGTGAGAGGATGCATGTGGTGAGGATGCTGCACCACAGGGACCTTGTTTGACTGAGACAGAGAAAGACAGAGAGAGAGAGAGAGACAGAGAGAGAGAGACAGAGAGAGAGAGACAGAGAGAGAGAGACAGAGAGAGACAGAGACAGAGAAAGAGAGAGAGAGACAGAGACAGAGAGATGAGGACAGAGAGAGAACGAGAAATAAATCGTTAATAAAGCTGGACGTTTTAACTAAACATACCAAACAGCCAGCAGGCTCTTGAGCTGGAGCTCGGTCTTGTTTTTATACACAGAGTGGAGTCAGAGTGTTTTAGGAGACAGCCCTTGGCTGATGGTGTTTGCTTTTCTCTCCTCCTTCCCGGGGAAAAAATACACAGCACTTGGTAATCTGGCAGAGGAGACGTCTATGGGTGAGAGAAATCACACCTCCAGGCCCCAGGCTGCGCGCCGGGCTTCAGCGCCAAGCAGCGTCATCACGGAGGGGTGTCGGGTCCGCGGTGCGCCGACCGCTGGCCGAAACCAGGCCGCGCCAACGTGCAGGGAGCCTCGTATGGCCACATGCTACATGCTCAGCTCCAGGGAAAAACAAGTCACCAACAGTCTCACCCCCGGCCCTCCACAAACTCCACGACTCATCCAGCGGTTCAGACGAAACCCAAGCAAGGGTCAGTAGGTTTCGTTATGGAATTGCTCTTTGATGTGTTGAAGGGTTTCAAATTGTTCTTTGATGTTTTGAAGGGTTTAAAATTTTTCTCTGACGTTCAGAAGGGTTTTTGGAGCTGAATGGCAGAAGTAGAAGGTTTATTCTGCGTGTCTCAGTTTTTTGAAGAGTTCAGAACATGTCAAGAAAGCCGAACTGTCCCTAAACCACATTATCTGAACTTCCATACTTTACACTCCGCTCAGAACCCGAATAATAAAAGCCTGATGCAGTTTTGTCTGGCTTGGCAGTGGGCTGAATGGTTTGTCTGTTAGCTCAGGATGTCACATGTGTGTGTGCTGAGAGAATGCTGTCTTGTTTCCTCCACTCTCACCTTCCCCCACCCCTGCAGTCCTGACCCCTGCTCCAACCAGCACTCCGCCAACACCAACAAGGCCTTTATTGAGGCCGGCTGGCCCGGCAAGGCCATCGTCTCCAGTCGGCCAAACAGATCCACATCTCCAGCGTGCGTCTGCCCCTGACTGTATCTCTGTATTAACCCCTGACTGCATCTCTGTATTAACCCCTGACTGCATCTCTGTATTAACCCCTGACTGCATCTCTGTATTAACGCCGGCCCATCGGGGATGGATCCTCACGGGACTGGCCGTGGCGTCGGACCAGCGATACTGCGCCATCAGAGGGCAGGCGTTAAGGCACATGTCTGATCTCTCGCAGTCAAAAGGGTTAAGAACAGTGAGAGTGATGGGGTTAAAAAGCATCAGACAGACAGCAGGGGAGAGTGATGGGGTTAAAAAGCATCAGACAGACAGACAGCAGGGCTGTGACTGTTGCTGCAGCCGTCTGTAGGTGGCAGTCCTGAGCTCTTCTGCCAGGCCAGCTGGAGCTGCCAGACGGCATCATCACACCAGACAGCATGGCTGTGCTCACCACGCCACGTTTCCATAATTAATGCTGATAAATGAATGTATCTCGCTTTAGCATGCAGTCTTCCTCTCTACCTGCAAAGACTGGAACACACGCGACAGGCCAAGAGCACAGGAAACCTACAACGACTTATCCAAACAGGACAAATGGCCCCCGCAGGAGATGACTATATTGTTTGGGGTCCAATGAATTTCATATTTACTCACGGCACTGGAAAACTGTTAAACTTAGAAAAACAAGCTGTCTCCTACTTCACCCCTGTGATGGCACTGAACTGTCTACAGGGCGGCAGGATCCACTCCTCGGTTTCCAGTTTCTCCTCGTGTAAAACAAGGATTAAGGAGAGAACTGCAGAGCTCTGACTGTCCCTGAGGTTTGACGGCCCATACCCTGATGGCATGTTCAGAGAAGTGTTGAGTCAGAGACAGTAGGGTTTGCTGGGCCCATTGGACCTGCTGGTGGAGGAGAGGTTCTGATGCCCGTGGGTGGAAGGGCTGACACCTCTTCAGCATGTCTTCCCAGACTGCCAACACACATCTCAACAAGGACACAGTGTAAAAGCCTATGAGACTGCAGAGCCTGAGGGAGCTTTGAAGACGTACGTGCTAGGGGTCGACCGATATGTTGGGTTTTTTTTTTTTTCAGGGCCGATACGATAATGATCATCTGTGACAAAGAGAGGACGATAACCCATATTTCGATATTTCAGGCTGATATACGAATGGACTTAATTACACTCCCTGTCCACTTACTCATAAGCATAGACCACTCATACTGATTCAAACCCTGTTCACTTACTCATAAGCATAGACCACTCATACTGATTCACTCCCTGTTCACTTACTCATAAACATGGACCACTCATACTGATTCAAACCCTGTCCACTTACTCATAAACATGGACCACTCATACTGATTCAAACCCTGTTCACTTACTCATAAGCATAGACCACTCATACTGATTCAAACCCCGTTCACTTACTCATAAACATGGACCACTCATACTGATTCAAACCCTGTTCACTCATAAGCATAGACCACTCATACTGATTCAAACCCTGTTCACTTACTCATAAGCATAGACCACTCATACTGATTCAAACCCTGTTCACTTACTCATAAACATGGACCACTCATACTGATTCAAACCCTGTTCACTTACTCATAAGCATGGACCACTCATACTGATTCAAACCCTGTTCATTTAGCCGTGTGCGATTCGGTTAACGGCACGGTTTGAGCAGAACGACCCTTTTAGTGGATGCTTACCCTCCATCCGAGTTTCCAGCAGCAGGTCTGAGAAAACGTTTTCAAGGTCAGACGACGTTGTCTGTCTCGGCCAACGAGGGAATTTTGTCAAAAGAATGTTAGCCATACCAACAGTATTTTTTCTGACAGATGCGTCGGGATAGTACACACATTGCTTGGTATGGCTAACAGTTTTTGTTTTTTAATCGGGAATTTGGATAAAAATATACCGAAGACAGATGATCAAAAATTTGCAAATATCAGCCCAGATTATCTAACGACCAGATTATCTAACGACCAGATAATATCAGCCCAGATTATCTAACGACCAGATTATCTAACGACCAGATAATATCAACCCAGATTATCTAACGACCAGATTATCTAACGACCAGATAATATCAACCCAGATTATCTAACGACCAGATAATATCAGCCCAGATTGTCTAACAACCAGATTATCTAACGACCAGATAATATCAGCCCAGATTGTCTAACGACCAGATTATCTAATGACCAGATAATATCAACCCAGATTATCTAACGACCAGATAATATCAACCCAGATTGTCTAACGACCAGATTATCTAACGACCAGATAATATCAACCCAGATTATCTAACGACCAGATAACTGCTCGACCCATAGCACGCGCGCGCACACGCACACAGAGTGAGAGTCAGTGACAGTGAAAGTCAGCAGGTTAGCCAGGGCTCAGTGTCTCCACATGACTCTCAAATGTTTCTAATCTCAAATGGACAAAAGATTCATTGGCTGCACACGGCTCTCAGGATTCAGATCTCTATTCAGTCTGTTTCATAAACCCACTGTTCAAATGTTCAGAGGCAAGGGCTCCAGTCATTTCCCCAGACCGTAACCAGCTCTGAATTACTGCTCATCTCTGGAATCTCTGGGTTCAATTCTTAAGCATTTCACCATTGAATGACATGATACAAACCAGTCAAAGCACTTTTTCTGACACGACTCAAAAAACGCTTGCGTTGTAGAAAACTGAAAGCACATGACAGACAGAGAAACAAAACTGTCTGACTGTCCCATTGAAATGGCTAATTTTTCATTCACCACAAAAATCCCATGAATCTGCAACAGCCCATTTAAGATGGACTTTTACGGAGGACAGCAATCTGTAATCACATTTTGGAAAACAAGGTCAGGTCTGGGACCATGAGGGGAGTCAGTCTCCGACTCCATGCTCTACCCAGAGCTACAGACTAACCACTCCATGCTTCACCCAGACATACAGACTAACCACTCCATGCTCTACCCAGACCTACAGACTAACCACTCCATGCTTCACCCAGACCTACAGACTAACCACTCCATGCTCTACCCAGACCTACAGACTAACCACTCCATACTCTACCCAGACCTACAGACTAACCACTCCATGCTTCACCCAGACCTACAGACTAACCACTCCATGCTCTACCCAGACCTACAGACTAACCACTCCATACTCTACCCAGACCTACAGACTAACCACTCCAAGCTTCACCTGGACCTACAGACTAACCACTCCATGCTCTACCCAGACCTACAGACTAACCACTCCATGCTTCACCCAGACCTACAGACTAACGACTCCATGCTCTACCCAGACCTACAGACTAACGACTCCATGCTCTACCCAGACCTACAGACTAACGAGTGCAAAACACAAGTCTCAGCGTAATATGCCCTCAGACGGACTCCCACTGAAGAATAAACAGGGAAAAGTGGACCTTTGTGGTCTCATTTCCCACCAACTCTGCATAGGAAAGGGAATTTCTCCGTCCGTTCAGCCCCAGTAAAGAGAAATGATCTTAATTCATACACATATGCACCACTCAGAGGATGCTGCCAGGACAACAAACCTGTCTCTTGAATAAATGAGCTTTCTGGAGGATGCTAGCTCACCCCATTAGCATGCATGCCTTCTGGACTCAATCCGTGCCCACACAGACATAAACGAGTTTTTTTAAGCACAGAACGGGTTTGTCACTGGCCATACACATCTGCTGAGGGGAACAAAAAAATAAATAAATACCACGCAGCGACAAAGCACGTTGTTTCATCAAATTAACAAATTAACATTTCAATTGCCAATCAACTTCCGATCAGTTTACAATTGTCGCATATCCCAACCTCACCAGCCATGTCATGTGAGTGAGGAGAGTCTGCTTCTCTGCCAGTAGACCAGAACCCACACATGTACTCTTGGTAGTGGGGGGGGGGGGGGGGGCGGGGGGGGGGGTCCAGACAGTCAACATCAGCACCACCCAGCAAGGCCCCCATCTCATCTCTAAATCTACACATGACTGGACTGAACTTCTTCTGCGGCTGATTTTTCAATTTTTGACTGTCGTTTCCTAATGGGGGGGGGGGGGGGGGGGGGGGGGGGGCTTTTGACTGTCGTTTCCTAATGAGACAGCAGGCATTTTGTACTTGTATGTGGTAAGTAAATAAAACAAACAGAGGACACCTCAGAACCCAACCGCTGGGCCCCCTGCTTGAGCCCAACCACATGCAAAACATTTCCTCTCCACTCAGATAGACAGATAAATAGATACTTTAGATAGATAAATAGATAGATAAATAGATACTTTATTTGTCCCCATAGGGAAACTGGTCAGTTGCTCCCAATCTGAACTTTACACTGGATTCCCATCCAGACTAGAGTATGGTAAATGGTTGTAATCTGTCTGAATACACCGTGCTCAATAATCACTTTGTCAGAATGGCATGGGTGCTTTCCTTTGGTAGGTTCCGTCTTTAGACAGAGAGAGGGAAAAAAAAACGCCCCGGGAACGGATTGGCCTTCCTCGGGCTTTCGGCCGCGGGCGGGGTCTGGACGGGATGATGCAGGTCAAGAGTCGGGTCACAGGAGTGGGAGGGGGTCACAGGGGTAGGGGGTGTCAGTCCCCTGTTTGTTGACACTACTGAGTGACAAGGCTGACGCCTTGACCTGAGTAGGGTGAAAGCTAAAAGCCCAAAGCATGTGGAGGCAAAATGAAACACAGATCAACTGGAGCAATTCTCTCTCCCTTCTCTGTCCGCCTTTTCAGGGTTACAGCCATGCATCATGTGAATAATAGTCATGTAAAGTCATGCTCTAATCACACACTATTGTCAAACAATAAGTCAAGGCGCTGTTCTGAGTTCACACCTGTAATCTATCCAAACAGAACAAACTGGATCTCAGTCAATGCATTCATTCAGAAGCCTGTGTGAGAACAACACTGAATTGGAGAAAATGTGGAAGCTTAGAACAGCTCACAGTTACACAGTTACAGTCACACAGTTACAGTCACACAGATCACCGTCACAGTTAGTGCTCACCAAGTGTCCTGGCGTCGGCGACCTTGAGTCCTTCAGGGCTGTAGACCCAGGAATGTCTAGCAGAGGCCATTTCATCTGGAGATACTGTAAGAAAAAAGACAAAGAAAGACCTGTCACAAAGTGCAGGTGACACTGGGCAGGTGAGAAGAGGAGAGGAGAGGAGAGAGGAGCAGTGATAGTGAACAGGGTTAGGGTTGAGTTAGAGGAGAGGAGCAGAGTGGGGTGAAACAGGAGACGCAGAGGAGGATCTCAGTAAAGCTCTCCACAGTTAATTGAGAGGAATTTGTGATTTGCTGTACATCTGTCAGACTGCGAAGATTTTCAGTTCTTCTGGCCTCGTCACGGGCACATCTGCACGGTTTTAAACGGCGATCTGTAAAATGGGATTTTTCAGCCTTTCACGCGGCTACAGCGACCCAGCGAAATGCAGCCATCTGGTCTGTGTATCACTCAGACAGCATGAGGGCCGCTCACTCGCATGTACCATGTACACTCTCCTTTTTTTAGCTTTAAATTCCAGCTGCATTAAATGCAGCTCTTCATTCAATATCTTGAGAATTGTGAGGCCTCCAGAGAGGTGGAGTCAGTGACAAACATCCATCACATGCCCTGGTTACCAGACAGCAGTACCTCCATCTTTAAGGACTGTGACAAAAACGCACACGACTCCTCTGACGGTTCCATACTTCTGCTTCTAAAGCCACACCCCTCAAACAAACGCCTCAAACCGCACACAGTATCAAACAAACAAACAAACAAACACCTCAAACTGCACACAGTATCAAACAAACAAACAAACAAACGCCCCAAACTGCACACAGTATCAAACAAACAAACGCCCCAAACTGCACACAGTATCAAACAAACAAACAAACAAACGCCCCAAACTGCACACAGTATCAAACAAACAAACGCCCCAAACTGCACACAGTATCAAACAAACAAACAAATCAAACAAACAAACGACTCAAACTGCACACAGTATCAAACAAACAAACAAACGCCCCAAACTGCACACAGCACATATTACAGGTGGCCTTCACTTCCTGCTACAGGTCTTTACACGTAGGGAGACCTGACAGTGCTTCAAAATCAAAGCCTTCAGAACCAGCCTCTGCAGCGTTTCAGGGGGTAAACGCATCTGAGGGGTTTAAAACTTCACTCAGCATGAGAATAGAATAGAATAGAATAGAATAGAATAGAATATCTTTACTGTCATTGCACAAGTACACTTGTCAAGGCACAAGTACAACCCAATTAAGTTTGCTGCTTCTGTACTCGATGCTACAGAAAAAAACCCAATAAATAAGGTAAAAATAGAAGAACAGATAAGATAAAACAGCAACAAAGTAGCAAAACAGGTAACAAACAGTATGAACTGTGTCCAGCAGGAGTACACAGTGTAACAGCCAGGATGTGCAATTCAGCAACAGTAACTAACAACAGTATACTGCACAGTATGTACAGTACATGGCAGTATGTACAGTACATGGCAGTATGTACAGTACATGGCAGTATGTACAGTACATGGCAGTATGTACAGTATATGACAGTATGTACAGTATATGGCAGTATGTACAGTATATG
>NC_044497.1:57485825-57553325 GCF_902362185.1 Chanos chanos
ACACACACACTATACACACACTATACACACACACTCACACACACACACTCACACACACACTATACACACACACTCACACACACACTATACACACACACTCACACACAAACACTCACACTTACACACACACTATACACACACACTCACACACACTCACACACACACTATACACACACACTCACACACAAACACACTCACACACACTCACACACACACTATACACACACACACACACTCACACGCACACACACTCACACACTATACACACACACTATACACACACACTCACACACACACACACTCACACACACACTCACACACAAACACACTCTCACACACACACTCACACTCACACGCACACACACACACACATTCACACTCACACACACTCACACACACACTATACACACACACTCACACACAAACACACTCACACACACACTATACACACACACACTCACACTTACACACACACACTCACACACACACTATACACACACACACTCACACACACACACACTATACACACACACACTCACACACACACACACACACACACACACACACACACACACTCACACACACTAACACACACACTATACACACACACTCACACACACTATACACACACTATACACACACACTCACACTTACACACACACTATACACACACACTCACACACACACACACACACACACTCACACTTACACACACACTATACACACACACTCACACACACACACACACACACACTCACACTTACACACACACTATACACACACACTCACACACACACACACACACACTATACACACACACACTCACACACACACTATACACACACACTCACACACAAACACACTCACACACACACTATACACACACACTCACACACACACACACTCCAGCTCCAGTGCACCACACGTCATGTGAAAAGGAGAAGGTTCTGCTGGTGATTGGGAGAGGGTGTCTGCCACAGCTGCAGGCCTGGCATGGGGTGCCAAGGCCGGCAGGTTAGACCCATGTCTGTGCCAACCGTTACGTCACGTTCACTTCAGCTCTCAGACAAACAGTGCAGCTCTGTGAGCAGCTCTCTCTTCTCTTCTCCAATCCATCATCATCACGCCACAGACCTCAGTTACAGGAGGGAGCTGGGATAGGGGCCGGACCGTGTGTGTGAGTGTGTGTGCGCATGTGCGAGTATGTGCAAATGTGTGTGTGTGTGTGTCTGTGTGCGTGCGCGTGTATGAGTGTGCGTGTGTGCGTGCGCGTGTGTGCGTGTGAGCGTGTGTGTGTGTGAGAGCGTGTGTGTGTGTGTGTGTGTGCGTGTGCGTGTGCGGGTGTGAGTGTGCGAGTGTGAGCGGTGTGCATGTGAGTGTGTGTGTGTGTGTGTGTGTGGGAGCGTGTGTGTGTGTGAGCATGTGTGAGTGTGAGTGTGCGTGTGCGTGTGTGAGTGTGAGTGTGTGCGTGCGTGTGTGAGTGTGAGTGTGTGCGTGCGTGTGTGAGTGTGAGTGTGTGCGTGCGTGTGTGAGTGTGAGTGTGTGCGTGCGTGTGTGAGTGTGAGTGTGTGCGTGCGTGTGTATGTGTGTGTGTGTGTGTATGGTGCGTGTTTGTGGTGCGTGTGTGTGTGTGTGTGTGTGTGTGGGAGTGTGTGTGTGTGTGTGTGTCGGAGCGTGTGTGTGTGTGTGTGTGTGTGAGCGTGTGTGTGTGTGTGTGTGTGAGCGTGTGTATGTGTGAGCGTGTGTGAGTGGGTGTGTGTGCGTGTGAGTGAGTGTGTGTGTGTGTGTGTGTGTGCGTCTGAGCGTGTGTGTGAGTGTGAGTGTGAGTGTGTGCGTGTGCGTCTGAGAGTGTGTGTGAGTGTGAGTGTGAGCGTGTGGGAGTGTGTGCGTGTGGGAGTGTGTGCATGTGAGTGAGTGTGTGCGTGTGGGAGTGTGTGCGTGTGAGTGAGTGCGTGCGTGTGTGTGTAGAGGGAGGGGGTCTCCGGCGTTTTGTGTAGGCTGACTGACAGCGTTGAGGCAATCCTGATGGAGACTTTGGAGAGGAGGGAGCAGGGGAAAGATGGGAAAATCCGCCAGCCTCCGTGCCCCCTCCACCCCCACCCCCCCCCCAAAGGAATCTGGGCGTTTTGGTGCCCACTCATCTGTGAGTCTCGTCAACAGGTCCCGACCCATGACCCATGACCCTTCAACTCCACACTCAAGCAACACCAACAGCCAATCCTCTCACTGCAGGAACAACACTGACCAGTCCTCTCACTGCAGGAACTACACTGACCAATCCTCTCACTGCAGGAACTACACTGACCAATCCTCTCACTGCAGGAACTACACTGAAGATCTACCTTAATTTCCCCACAGTCAAATCACCTTGTCACTCTTCAGAAACATATTCCTATTAGTTGATACCAATCAGATACATAATATAATCAGTGAAAATGCAAAGCAGCAACAAAAATCCAGAATGCACAAACACAGAGGACTGTGGACACTGTGGGCATATCCTCCTATAGCGGCAGTAAAGGTGGACAGAGAGGAGAAGGAACACATTCTAGGGCTCTGCCGTGCAGCGTTTAGTCACCTCCCTGCAGGCTTTTGTTCAGTCTTTTCAGGCCGTGCTGCACAGCTGAAAGGCCTCCATTCAGAGAGGCTCCCATACACTCTGTCAGCCCAGCCAAGAGTCACTGCACAGCACCCTTCAGTTCACACGCCAATCAGGCCCTGGCTCAAATGCCCACCCCCCCACCCGACAACCACAGCCACAATAGGGCTCTGCCTCACCCCCCCCCCCCCCCCCCCATGCCAGAGAAACACCAGAACACGGCCCTGACCATGTTCAGTATCTACCCCTACACTGCAAACTACGGCTGCAGCTCACAAACGCAGTGTTCTCAGGTCTGCATGACCCAGTGATGAGACGCACTAAGTTTTCCTCAGCCTTCTCAATGAGCACACATCTCTTCTCTGAGTAGACAGCCCAGCGATTTTCTCTATAAAACACCTGTGTCTCTTTGCACCCAGGAGGCTTGTCTGAGGACAGTGTTCACAGCAGTGTTCACCGTTCACTCATAGCACTCTGAAAAGGGACGGTGGGTTTGAAACTCAGTCCAAAATAGGAGATGACCTGTTTGAAACCCTGTGACAGGGGGAGATCAGGTCCTTTGCTGATAGGGATGATCTCTGAGGTCATAGAGGTCAGAAAAAAGACAACCTTCGCTCACCTGAGAGATTACAGTTGCAGGTTACCCTGAATCCCACGAGGAGAAAATCCAGATTACGAGTTGACCTCCCGTTTTTCTGGCAGGCATGGGACGTGGACGGGCAGATAGAAGCAGATCTGTGCCACCTCTCAGCCAAAGAGACAAAAAACATCTGCCCATTTTCACCCACCTGGCACTCAGTTCCCCTTCCTCTCCAAATGTCCTCCTTCACTTTTCCCACACGCCCACCCCCCTTAAAATCCCCCCACCTCAACCCAAGCCCTCTCACCCCCTTCTGAGGCCCCAGGAAGCTCTGACTGCGAAGCAATAACTGAAAACAGCTGTTAAAAATACCAGACTGATGAAGCCTGAAGCCCCCCCCCCCCCAACACACACACACACACACACACCCGCCACTTTATCCCCTGCACAATCAAGTTTTATTAGCAAGGAGTGATGCATGAAGTCAGTGTGTGTCCCTGAGCGAGTGTGTCTGTTTCTTACAGAGAAAAGACAGCTAACCACAGCAATGCAGCCCCACACTACAGAGAGAGAGAGAGAGAGAGAGAGAGAGAGAGAGAGAGAGAGAGAGAGAGGGGAGGGAGAGACTCCACTGCCTGTCATACACACACAGTGTTATCAGTGGAGCAGTGGAGTACTGAGCCCTGTTCTCCTTCAGACAGGAGGCTGGTGCTCCAGCATGGCCCCAGTATGCTCCCCCCAAAACACAATAGTAACCCGACCCAATACCCCCCCCAAAACGACAATACTAACCCGACCCAATACCCCCCCCAAAACACAATACTAACCCAACCCAATACCCCCCCCCCAAAACGACAATACTAACCCAACCCAATACCCCCCCCCAAAACGACAATACTAACCCAACCCAATAACCCCCCCCAAAACACAATACTAACCCGACCCAATAACCCCCCCTCCAAAACAACAATACTAACCCAACCCAATACTCCCCCCCCCCAAAACAACAATACTAACCCAACCCAATACTCCCCCCCCCAAAACACAATACTAACCCGACCCAATACCCCCCCCAAAACACAATACTAACCCAACCCAATACCCCCCCCCCAAAACACAATACTAACCCAACCCAACACCCCCCCCAAAACACAATACTAACCCGACCCAATACCCCCCCCCAAAACACAATACTAACCCAACCCAACGCCCCCCCCAAAACACAATACTAACCCGACCCAATACCCCCCCCAAAACACAATACTAACCCAACCCAACACCCCCCCCCAAAACACAATACAAACCCGACCCAATAACCCCCCCCAAAACGACAATACTAACCCGACCCAATACTCCCCCCCCCCAAAAACACAATACAAACCCAACCCAATACCCCCCCCCCCCCAAAACAACAATACTGACCCGATCCAATACCCCCCCCCCCAAAACGACAATACTAACCCAACCCAATACTACCCCCCCAAAACGACAATACAAACCCGACCCAATACTCCCCCCCCAAAACGACAATACTAACCCGATCCAATACTCCCCCCCCAAAACGACAATACTGACCCGATCCAATACCCCCCCCCCAAAACGACAATACTAACCCGATCCAATACTCCCCCCCCAAAACGACAATAGTAACCCGACCCAATACTCCCCCCCCAAAACGACAATACTAACCCGATCCAATACTCCCCCCCCAAAACACAATACTAACCCGATCCAATACTCCCCCCCAAAACGACAATAGTAACCCGATCCAATACCCCCCCCCAAAACGACAATACTAACCCGACCCAATACCCCCCCCCACAAAACACAATACTAACCCGACCCAATAACCCCCCCCCCCCCAAAACCACAATACTAACCCAACCCAATACCCCCCCCAAACACAATACTAACCCAACCCAATACCCCCCCCCCCAAACACAATACTAACCCAACCCAATACCCCCCCCCCAAAAACACAATACTAACCCAACCCAATACCCCCCCCCAAACACAATACTAACCCAACCCAATACCCCCCCCCCAAACACAATACTAACCCAACCCAATACCCCCCCCCCCCAAAACACAATACTAACCCCAGACTATGCATGACAACACATATTCCACATTCAGTCAGTCAGTAACATACTCAGTCAGTCAGTCAGTAATACAGTCAGTCAGTCAGTAACATAGTCAGTCAGTAATACAGTCAGTCAGTAACATACTCAGTCAGTAGTACAGTCAGTCAGTCAGTCAGTAATACAGTCAGTCAGTCAGTCAGTCAGTAATACAGTCAGTCAGTCAGTAACATACTCAGTCAGTAATACAGTAAGTCAGTCAGTCAGTAATACAGTCAGTCAGTAACATACTCAGTCAGTAATACAGTAAGTCAGTCAGTCAGTAATACAGTCAGTAACATACTCAGTCAGTAATACAGTAAGTCAGTCAGTCAGTAATACAGTCAGTAATACAGTCAGTCAGTCAGTAATACAGTAAGTCAGTCAGTCAGTCAGTAATACAGTAAGTCAGTCAGTCAGTCAGTAATACAGTCAGTCAGTAACATACTCAGTCAGTAATACAGTAAGTCAGTCAGTCAGTAATACAGTCGGGAATACAGTCAGTCAGTCAGTAATACAGTAAGTCAGTCAGTCAGTAATACAGTAAGTCAGTCAGTCAGTGATACAGTCAGTCAGTCAGTCATGTTTCTCTGTTCATTTCAAACATCCCTGTGACTGTCACACTAGTCTCTCTTTCACTCTTCTGCAGAAAAGTGTCAGAACTGGAAATGGCAGAAAATGTGCAGTCACATGTTACTTCTTTACGCTGAAATGTTACGCATGATTAAAGAGTATCTAAATCAAAACCAGTATCTAAATCAAAAACCAACCAGTCCAAGCATGGACAATTTTCCCTCCAAACAAACCATTCAATGTTCATAATACCCATCCACAATATTAATTACATTACTTACAACCAAATAGCAACAGATCTCTGTGCTGAGAATATAAGCATCTAAAAAAGTAAATAAATAAAGAAAGAAAAGAAAACTCTCACATTTATTGGAATATTACCAATGCAGGGCTGAGAAACATTTTCAAAGTAATAAGTTGTCTGATCATAAACATAACATTTCTGTCTCATGCATCCTAACGTAAACACTGATTGGTCAGGACAGGTGTAGAGAAAAACCCCGAGCCAATCAGGGCACATTCTAGAGCAGGATGCCTGTGTGCTAATCACACAGCAAACCTCTGCATGCCTCCATGAGACCTACGGGACACAGATATGATCAAGGGGGGGGAGACGGAGTTTTTCAGTCACTCTGGCCCTGGGAAAGGCTCCTCCCACTCCTTTATCTACTTCCTGTTTTACCTCTTCCTCTCCAAAGCCCTCGCTCACCGTGCCGAATCACACACAACTGCCCTCGACGCTTTTTTCATGGTCCATTTCATTTCTCCTAAAACATTCTGAGAAACAAACATCTCTCATTCTGTAGCAAAGTAGGTGTTTGCTGGTGTCTTGTATCAAGTATCTCTGCCATTTTATTTGATGAAAAGGACAACACATCTCCACAGTCTGTCACTACAGCTGATTGACTGATAATCTGCTTTTAACCCATTGAAAACCATCTGATTTCACACAAACCTGCCTCAAATCCACTCACACAAATTGCCTCAGAACCTCTAAAATCCACTCACACAACCTGACTCAGAACCTCTCAAATCCCCTCACACAACCTGCCTCAGAACCTCTAAAATCCACTCACACAACCTGCCTCAGAACCTCTCAAACCCACTCACACAACCTGACTCAGAACCTCTCAAATCCACTCACACAAACTGACTCAGAACCTCTCAAATCCACTCACACAACCTGCCTCAGAACCTCTCAAATCCACTCACACAACCTGCCTCAGAACCTCTCAAATCCACTCACACAACCTGCCTCAGAACCTCTAAAATCCCCTCACACAACCTGACTCAGAACCTCTCAAATCCACTCACACAACCTGACTCAGAACCTCTCAAATCCACTCACACAAACTGACTGAGACCTCTCAAATCCACTCACACAACCTGCTTCAGAACCTCTAAAATCCACTCACACAACCTGCCTCAGAACCTCTCAAATCCACTCACACAACCTGACTCAGAACCTCTCAAACCCACTCACACAACCTGCTTCAGAACCTCTCAAATCCACTCACACAACCTGCCTCAGAACCTCTAAAACCCACTCACACAACCTGCCTCAGAACCTCTCAAATCCACTCGGTGCTGTTACGTTCCATGTCTTAGCAGCACGCCTGACAGAAATCACCTCTCCCTTCTTTGTCTCCCAGATCACACTCCCCTCACTCCTGGCCTGCCAACAAGTCCCTGCATTCATAGTTCTGGGAAAAAAAAGGAAGACCTCTAAATGAATTTGGATTTGTTTAAATTACCCTAACAGAAAAAACCTTTCCCATAACACATTAAACCTGGAGAAAAAGGTAAGTCTATGTTTACATGCTCATTTGTACAAACATTCATGCAGCCGCTTTCAGGTTTCCTTTGCTGGACGGGAATGTTGCCTTAACTTAAAGGCCTGCACAATGTCCCTTCTGTGGTGGGACACAGGGGGGGAGGGGCACACCCGCACTCTCTCAGTCAGTCTCTTTCGCTCTCTCTCTCCGCCCCCAGCTTTCTCTCTCTCTCTCTCTCTCTCTCTCTCTCTCTCTCTCTGAGTGCTGAGTGTGTGGAAACAGCTCGCTCTGTTGACAGGAGAGCTCTCCTGAGCACTGTTTGTTTATGTAAAATGAGGCCCTCCCGTGTGCAGGACAATTCACATGTTTAGTTTAGATTGTCTCCGAGGTCTTAAAATACCATAGCAGTGCAGAGGGTGGAAAGAGCGTAAGATCAGGAGAGGGGAAGAGAGAGGCAGAGAGAATGCCCGTCCCAAAAAAAAAAAAACCCCAAAAGGTCGAGCGTGCCCCGGCGGAATGGCCCTGCTGAGTGCTCTCTTCCTAAAGCCCCTCGGTCCAGTCCGCTCCAACACTCAGGCCCAGACACACCGGGTCGTTTTTTAGAAAGCACACAGTTCACCGCCGTATGAAAGGCCTATGCTTCGATATTCAGCCTCGGTTCTTCTGATCCAAACTCCTCCCTCTCAGACAGACAGGTGCTCTGACTCCGCCTGGCCGCGGACGCAGGACGGACCCGACACCGCAGAATCGGTGCCAGTGGTATTTAACCGTGTGCTGTGGTCCTACTGAAGGGTGAAGCAGGCCTGCCTAGAGATTTTATGATTAACATACGAGTGTATGGATCGCTCTGAGGAACGCAGCTCACTGCTCTAACAGTAAACCATGTCCTCTCCGAGTTTTCAGGGGAAAAAAAAGAAACGTGATAAAAATGCAACATAATCACAAACCATATATAGAAATATTGTCCTGACAGGGTCCATCTGCTGAGTGAAGTGAACAGTGACATTGGTGAAGCAGACAGAGAAGAGGGAATGAAAAGGGAACTGTGCAGAGGTAGAAAGCTGCTGTCCTGGCATCTGCTAAAAGAGAAGAGAGAAATGGAGGGAAAAGATCGACCTCAGCAGCTCTCTACTTTAACCTAAGGTCACGGTGAAGCCCGAAAAATCCTGCCTCCACTGACCGGACTCACAACCTGCCACCAAAAGACACACACACACAGTGCTCCAGAGTCACACGCACACACACACACGCACACACACACACACTGCTCCAGAGTCACACGCATGCGCACACACACACACACACACAGTGCTCCAGAGTCACACGCACACACACGCACACACACACACACTGCTCCAGAGTCACACGCATGCGCACACACACACAGTGCTCCAGAGTCACACGCACACACACGCATGCACGCACACACACACAGTGCTCCAGAGTCACACACACACACGCATGCACACACACACAGTGCACCAGAGTCACACACACACAAACAGAATGCTCCATAGTCACACACACACACACAAACAGAATGCTCCATAGTCACACACACACATACGTGCAGACACACACACAGTGCACCAGAGTCTCTCACACACACACACGCACACACACAGAGTGCTCCAGAGTCCCCCAAGATTTATCTGATCATTTGTCAGGCTGTCTGAGAACACACACACACACACATCTAACAGGACACAGGGTCACCTACAGATTCAGGAAAAAAACATGAGAGGATGCCTTTACTGTCAGCTCCAGACAGCACTAAAACATCTGAAAACATTCTGACGTTACGTTCACCACTTTCATTCAGTAGTGTTAAGTGTTTATGTTTTCCCCTCACACACAGTGACGCTTCAGATTTTTTGTGCTGTAAAAAATGCCCAAAATGTTCACAGCCTTGTCAGTGTTCACCGAGGAGATGCTTATTTTTTCAGCACTAGCTTTCGTCAGAGGAGTACAAAGGTTACGGGAGGCCAAGAGGAATCAAATGCCACTAACCATCTTATCTGAAGACACAAATACTCTGTTACTCTGTGTTAAGATCAAACTGTTTTTCCACACTCATGTCAGGCATGAAATGGCCACCATTACCTGTGTAATGCTATTTCACAAGACAAGATAACCACTGTAGGCAACCTCATTCACACACAGCCCAGCGACGGCCTGCCCTCCCCCCCCCCCCCCCCCCCCTCCAGCCAGAGTAACCGTTTTAATTCAGTGTCACTAAAGGCATGTTAATGACTGCAAACGCCCACCCCCTCCTGTTCCTCAAACCCCACTCCCCCAATGCAGTTTCTCCATATTCATGTCATCAGAGCAAAGTGTTTGTCCAGCAGCTCACAAAAAAAAGAGACATTTTTCCCAAACAAAACCAGAAACAAAGAGTCACAATGGAAGGTGTGGTAAAAAAACAAAAAAAAACACTTTCTGGTGTATGACTCTGCCTTCACTGCTGCAAACTGCTGGTGACATAAACACCGTGGTTTGAGAGTGAGAACAGAGGATGCCCACCAGATAAGGGACACCCACTGGTGAACTCCAACAGAGCCATCAGCCAGTGACTTACAATAACAATAGCCAGTTAACAGCTCTCTAATTGACTGGCAGTTTCCCTGATCAGGCAGAACTGATAAAGACAGACGTTTTCAATGAAAACTTATTAATCACGTTATGTTAAAATCCCTCTATTGTCTGAACTGGCTTACTGTCAAATCTCAATAAAATAATCGTCCAGTCAACACTGTCATAAATCAAAAACAGTGCTCACATCCAGCGACACCGACACGTACCAAGACCGACACGCACATACTTGATACTTAAGGGTGAAAATATCGTATCTGTCTGGGCTTGTCTCCAGTCAGGACCTCGGGTTGTTATTACAATACACGGTTAATTAATCGAGCTGGTGACATTCCGGAAAAAAGCGTAGCAAAACATGCGTTTCCATGTAACTATACAAAAGACGTGAACTTCAACCACACACTCCGCTCGAACCTCTGTATGGTCCGCAACAACAATTACGCGGAAACGAAGCTCTCATTCCAAACGTACAGTATGTAAGAATCAACAGGTCAAAAGACCGTGGAAAACTGTTTAGAAAGTAACTTAAAGGGTGATCTTACTGCAAAATATTTATATGATAAACAGAACTTAATATTCCACAGTAATGAGCACGGGCCACTTCACGGAACAAAGTTTGTCAAAAACGACGTCGAAGGAAAACAAAGAACTGGTCGGTCCTTAAGAGGCCACTCGAAGGGAATATGGCGCACTGCTTGGCGGCACATTGACAACTTTTTTTTTTTCTTTTTCTAGCGCGTGGCCACAAATTGTGACAGAGCCTGAAATATCCCATTTGTCGTGCTCGCGTATAGGTGAATGTGCACATAGAAAACTTCAGACATACGTGACTGTCACTCACCGTTCTGGCGCTGGGGGATAGAGAGCCGTTAGAGAGATATGGATTTGTGAGGTCTGGAATCATCAGAAAAGGATATCCAGCATAAGGGGGACCCTTGAAAAATCCACCATCTTGCTGTCGCCGTAAGGCTGCAGGGATAAGGGGACCAAAGTGCAGAATTAGGAGACGGTGAAAACCGTAGCAAAGAGTTCATCAAAATATAACGATGAAATTTGAATTTTACCTTCAGCAAAATACTCTCTTTGTTTCTCATAGGTTTCTAGTTCTGGTCTCGGTTGTGGACGCCTGTCTGTTTGCTTGTAAAGACAAACGGAGTGCAAAAGCATTTTGTCAAAGTAAGAATGACAGCTAGTAAATTTCAGTGAAGTGCACTAGATCGGGCTGTTAACAACGAACAATAAACAATCACGGTTACTCTTACCTCTGAGTCAGACGAGCTACTGTTGTTTTCAGACTCGTTCACCAAAGACGATTTCACGTCGTCCAGATCCCTCTCGGCCGACACATTCTCGGATATTTTCTCCTCTTGTTCTCCTTCGTCTTTGAAAGATATAAGTTCATCATTCGCTCCCAAGTCATCGCCACCACCTCCGTTCAGCTGTGGCATTTTGAAGAAAACAAATGCGCCTATCTAAAAACGTACGAACAAGAAAACTTTCTCTCTGTAAAATACTCCGTTTTCACAGAAAAACCCCAAAACGTCTAAAAAGTTTCTACTGCCCACATCAAAAGCAGTTAAAAAATCCACATTTTTCAGTGTAATCGGGTCAGTCGTCAAGCTGGTAGAATGCTTATTTTATTCACCAAACTCTGCAAAGTTTAGCCTCAGTTGTACATGTTTTGATGGCATAAGCAGCAAAGCGGCCCCGGTGTTGTTTGCGTCTTGAGGTAGATGCACATCAAACCACGCTGGGGTAAACCTACTAAAGGCTTCACTCATCGTCTGTAATCCATGCGCTAGCTTGGTCTCGGAACCTCCGCGAATTAGAAAGTATCGCTTATGAAAAGACAACAAAAAAAAAGTTTTTGCCCTTTTGCTGGTGTCGCGTTCCAAAAGTTTCTCCGCTGTGCCTGTCCAAGTAGTTTAGGAGTAGTGCTCCTTCAGAACGGAATTCCCTCGTGCAAGAGCGTCGTGTTTCAGTTTCGTCGTATTCCAATCCCACGTAGGTTTTTTAGAAAAAGTAATTTCTGTGTAACCCAGAGAACAACAGTCCGGTGAAGAGAGGTATGGGATAGGAATTCGTTGATATCCTTGGTTGGTTGAAGTGAACTGAAGTGGAAGGAAGACTCTTCCTTCATTAGAATATGGGGGAGGAGTTTCATCTGTAAACCGACACTCCATTCATTCCTGTCAGGGGACCAGCGCGCCTTAAAGGTACAGTCTGTTGCTTTTCGGAAAGACAACAGGATTTTTTTTTTGATCAAGAAATTAGCAAAAACAGTCTTGTTTGATGGCGATTGTTATTATCATAAGTAGTCGTAAATGTGTATTTGCAAAAACGCTTCGTATTTTAATAATTAAGGCGGTTGTGGGATATTAGCATATTCTTTGTCAAGATTGTTTTCATTTTATATTCTATGTTCGTTGTTCAGGAGGCACAATTTAAAATAAATTATCTTTCTCTGCAGGAGTTTGGCAGCTGTTTCACAATTCAGGCTTTCTTAGTGAGCCAAAAGTCTTGTGTTAAAAGTCAAAACTGTACAGTTGAACATATAAGGAACATCCGTATTTTGAAGATGTTGTTTTTTGTGGTTGTTGTTGCTTTTTAACTTTTGATTTAGGCAGTCCAGCTAACAGTCAAATCCTGCTTCTTCACTGAGAAGTTAGGATGGTCTGTTCTTTGCTGAGACATTAGGACGGTCTGTCCTTCACTGAGACATTAGGACGGTCTGGTCTTCACTGAGACATTTGGACTGTCTGGTCTTCACTGAGACATTAGGACGGTCTGGTCTTCACTGAGACATTAGGATGGTCTGTCCTTCACTGAGACATTAGGACGGTCTGGTCTTCACTGAGACATTAGGATGGTCTGTCCTTCACTGAGACATTAGGATGGTCTGTCCTTCACTGAGACATTAGGACGGTCTGGTCTTCACTGGGATGTCTGCGCTGATCATAGCAGATGCTGAAGCTGCCATGAAGGCGCCCCTGACCAATGTGCATCGCTGGTGGGGTCACTGGCACACCCCCAGGCCCAGTGAAGTCTCCTGTCCTGTCAGAACAGTAAGAAATACAGACATACACCCCCCCCCCCCCCCCCCCACTGCTGAGTTAACGGTAAATTGGCCTGTGAGTGAGAACAATGGAGCGTCCGTCTTGAATGAGCGACTATGCAGACAATGTGCACAAACTGGATTCTTTGAGTGCAGGAACACAACTGGGTCTTACAGACTTACTCACAGTGAGCAGAACACCAGAGCATTCCAGCTTTGTCAGGGCCTCACACAGGGAAAAAACACCTGGAATTTTATTCAGTAAAAGGGAACAGGACCTGGAATTTGGTTGGCTTGGCTTTCTGAATGCTCAGAACAAGCTTAGGTTCAAAACTTTGCTTGTCCTATGGCATTTTCTCAACGAGTAATGAATATTTTTGCCTGAATTTGTCCCTGTCAGAAGATGTCTCTGTGAAAAGGGTGCTGTTTTTCCAGTTTTATTTAAATGAAGTTTGATGACAGTTACATGTCAGAAGCTTCATTTTCCTCACAGTGTCTGGTGTGTGGAAGCCCTCTGGGTAAGAACAGCATCTTTTCTCATTGCTCTTTTGTTCATTGCCAGCCCTCAGGATCACCTGCAGGGACGCAGACAATAGCTCTGTGTCAAACCAATTAGCTAACACAGAGCAGGCAGGACAAAACACAGTGTGCCTCTCTCCTCGCTGGGTCGTGCGTCTGTGGAGGTGGAAGGTATGCAGGTTTATGAGTCGTGAGTCACAGGCTGGAGCAGCTGGAATAACCATGACAGTATAGCCATCAGCACACACGGCCCTTTACACGTCCTGGCCCCAAACGTCTGCCATATATAAATCACAGAAACCCCAGAGCATCTGAGATGAAAATGAAAGTTTGGGGAGAGAGAGAGAGAGAGAGAGAGAGAGAGGGGGGAGGGTGGGAGACAGACAGACAGATACAAAAAGAGACAGAGTCGAGTGAGAAGGAGAGAGAGAGTAATGCAGTGGAGCATGAATAATTCAAGTGCTGTTATATTAAATCATATGAGAGATGAATTATTGACATGTTAACTTTAAGGTTATCTGCGACATGGGAATTTCTGTCTCATTTTCCTGTGAGCCGGTCAAAGATAAATAACATCGCTCACTCTGAGAGCTCCTGAGCTTCTGACTAAATTAGGAATAAATTAGTGAAAGCAAGTAAGTAAATAAAAATGATGTAGCAAATTGCAAGCATGGTCTGTATGTTCATGAATGAAAGTCTATTCAATCAAAACTAGAACACACTTTCTTTCTGCTCGTTTGCATTGCAGAGTCAGCTCATGGCCAGACACAGTCCCATGTTCTCCTCGCTCTAAATGCAGGATGTGAGCATGTGTGTGTGTGTGTGTGTGTGTGTGTGTGTGAGTGTGTGTGTGTGTCTCTGTGTGTGAGTGTGTGTGTGTGTGTGTGTGTGTGTGTGTGAGAGTGTGTGTCTGAGGAGCCTGTGAAATTCATACTGTGTGGATGAGAAACAGTCCCATCTTTGCCTGAGTTGGAGCCAACAGACCTGACCTGTGTGGACGTACACTCACTGACTGTCAGTTCTGCCCTGTGTGGACGGACATTCACTGACTGTCGGTTCTGCCCTGTGTGGACGGACATTCACTGACTGTCAGTTCTGCCCTGTGTGGACGTACACTCACTGACTGTCAGTTCTGCCCTGTGTGGACGTGCATTCACTGACTGTCAGTTCTGCCCTGTGTGGACGGACATTCACTGACTGTCAGTTCTGCCCTGTGTGGACGTGCATTCACTGACTGTCAGTTCTGCCCTGTGTGGACGTGCATTCACTGACTGTCAGTTCTGCCCTGTGTGGACGTACACTCACTGACTGTCAGTTCTGCCCTGTGTGGACGTACACTCACTGACTGTCAGTTCTGCCCTGTGTGGACAGACACTCACTGACTGTCAGTTCTGCCCTGTGTGGACGGACATTCACTGACTGTCAGTTCTGCCCTGTGTGGATGGACATTCACTGACTGTCAGTTCTGCCCTGTGTGGATGGACATTCACTGACTGTCAGTTCTGCCCTGTGTGGACGTGCATTCACTGACTGTCAGTTCTGCCCTGTGTGGACGTACACTCACTGACTGTCAGTTCTGCCCTGTGTGGACGGACATTCACTGACTGTCAGTTCTGCCCTGTGTGGATGGACATTCACTGACTGTCAGTTCTGCCCTGTGTGGACGTGCATTCACTGACTGTCAGTTCTGCCCTGTGTGGACGTACACTCACTGACTGTCAGTTCTGCCCTGTGTGGACGTGCACTCACTGACTGTCAGTTCTGCCCTGTGTGGACGGACATTCACTGACTGTCAGTTCTGCCCTGTGTGGATGGACATTCACTGACTGTCAGTTCTGCCCTGTGTGGACGTGCATTCACTGACTGTCAGTTCTGCCCTGTGTGGACGGACATTCACTGACTGTCAGTTCTGCCCTGTGTGGATGGACATTCACTGACTGTCAGTTCTGCCCTGTGTGGACGTACATTCACTGACTGTCGGTTCTGCCCTGTGTGGACGTACATTCACTGACTGTCAGTTCTGCCCTGTGTGGACGTGCATTCACTGACTGTCGGTTCTGCCCTGTGTGGACATCTCAGTTCAGTTTAATTTTGACTGTGTTTATGGTTTCCCTTTGACTGTGTGTTGTCTGTGAGTTGATTGACAATCAGGGCGGGGCAAACTACTGTGATTTACTGCACTGCACACATCTACACTGAGGCCCTTTGGAACTGTCCCATTAGCCAGTGGGGAACCAACACCGCGTTAAGATACTTTAAGTTGGTTTTCGCTCAAATTTGTCTCAGTTTTTTGGATCAGTGTTAATAATACTGATTTTGGATCAGTGGATATATATTTGTCATTATTAATATTTCTAACAATGTTTTTCTTTAGTAAGGGTTTTTGGCCTTGCTGGTAATAGAGTGAACATGAATCCATGTTCAGTGAGTGGTGCTGTGAATCATCTCTCGTTCTCTCATGACAGATGTTTCTGGAATGGACTCTTAGAATGGCGATGACTCGTATAATAGAACGATCGCCATGACACTTTCACTCTTCCTTCTACCTGACTCTCGTGATTTCACAAGGAGCAGTCTACACCACAGACGTCTATTTCCAAGATCAAAGATGAGAGAAAACTTAGGTAGAACCTCTTCATCAAGCCACAATATCTTTCTCTTCTCCAAAAAGAAAAAAAAAATCTCTCAGAACATCGCCATAACGGCCTGTCACCCAGACATCCACTCTGGAGAATCGGAGAAGACGTCTTGAAAGGGAATGTCTAATCACGAGAACCGAGAGGATTTCTGTCACTGCTCACATGATTTTTAGATTTCCTGCCATTTCCGACTCTTCTCTTCGCCCGCTTCCAGTGCTACCTGAATTCAGCTCTGTAGATCACGGCTCTGTGGCGTTTGGGCACGGGACCTTTTGCTTTCTCTGACCATGTAAACCGGGTCTGGGAGCAAAACCAGCCCTTCCGCTGGCAGTTGTATTCTGAACAATCCAAAAGGGAAATGAGGAAGTTGTAATTATTTGAGGTTAGAGTGAAAGAGAATGTGAAAAGGTCATTCTACGACTCATCTGACCCCTTCCCCTTTTTCTCCATTCTCAGGCTATTCTGTCAGCACGGGACATAGGGGTGGGGGGGGGGGGGGCGTTTTATTTGAATCTTCACAAATCTTTACATGAAAATGACCCTTAAACAAAATGAAATGTTGCTTTCTGTCACTTTATTGGCAGTATTTATAGATGTCTGTGATTTTTGATGGAAATTATTGCTTTTCAATGTAGAAATAAAACATGTGAGTGAGTGAGTGAGTGAGTGAGTGAGTGAGTGAGTGAGTGAGACGAAGACTTGCAGCCCGGAGAGAGCGGGGCCAGGAATGACCAGTGTCTGTTCACACTGAGGGAAAGGATGACCCAGGCCTAGCCCTGTTCAGCCCTGCAAGGCCTGTCCAGCGTTATTACCCTCACTTTGAAACTCAGACTCAGCACGGCCTGCAGACTAAACCCAGCGTATAATTCACACAATGAAACTTTCAGCTGCACATGAGAACAGGCTCTTTTCAGCTGAGTAGGACATCACAAACCCATAGCTATTACATGGATGAAAAACAGGCAAGATGCCAGTGTATGGAGCCCAGTGCACAGTGGGAGAGTTTTCATTGGGGGGGGGGACAGTAACCAGGGTGGCGGGGGTGACATAGAAAACAAACCAAATTTAGAACATTGTCTGAGTCTGTAAAGTGATAGGAAATTTCTGCTGTTTCTCTCACTTCTTAACTGGTGTCAGTCTTTAGAAAGGGATCTATGAACAGAACAGAGAGAGAGAGAGATTCTACCGCCCCCCCTCTCTCAAAACTCTCTCTCTCTCAGAACTCTCTCTCAGAACTCTTTCTCTCTCGCTCTCTCAGAATCTCTCTCTCTCTATCCCTCAGAACTCTCTCTCACTCTAGCTCTCAGAACTCACTCTCTCTCTCTCTCTCTCTCTCTCTCTCTCTCTTTCTTTCTCTCTCTCTATCTCTCAGAACTCCCTCTCTCTCTTTCTCTCTCTTTCTTTCTCTCTCTCTATCTCTCAGAACTCCCTCTCTCTCTTTCTCTCTCTCTATCTCTCAGAACTCTCTCTCTCACACACACATTCTGTGTTTTGTGTCGGATAACATTTCAAAAAATGGAAAAGAATGTATTTATTGAAAGGGGGCAGAGGGGGTGGTAAGGAACAGACGTATCAGATTCTCAGGTCTCATGTGTCTGGTTTTCCTTTAACCAAATGAGCTGTTTAACAACTGCTAATCCTTATTAAAATAATGACTCTGAATGGCACGAGTTTTTACAGTCCAGCGAGTTTTGAAAATCCCATGTACCAGGAGGTTCCACTGTCATTTCCATAGCTGTTAACACAGGACTGAATAAATCAGACATCCGCACAGGGACTTGTCACCTATTACAATGTGTGTGTGTGTGTGTGTGTCCATCACATATTCTAAGCTCTGGAGGGAAATACAGTGCTCTAACAGATTTATCTACAGATCCATATACATTGTACGAAACAGATCATTTTTTGTTTGAAATAACAGGTTTAAGAGCTAAAGAGGATGTATCCCCCTCAGCGGGCTGGATGAGACCATGGTGAGGTTGAGTGTGTGGAACCGGCTGGCTGAGACCATGGTGAGGTTGAGTGTGTGGAACCGGCTGGTTGAGACCATGGTGAGGTTGAGTGTGGTCAACCGGCTGGTTGAGACCATGGTGAGGTTGAGTGTGTGGAACCGGCTGGCTGAGACCATGGTGAGGTTGAGTGTGTGGAACCGGCTGGATGAGACCATGGTGAGGTTGAGTGTGTGGAGCGGGCTGGCTGAGACCATGTGGAGGTTGAGTGTGGGGAACCGGCTGGTTGAGACCATGGTGAGGTTGAGTGTGGGGAGCGGGCTGGCTGAGACCATGGTGAGGTTGAGTGTGGGGAACCGGCTGGATGAGACCATGGTGAGGTTGAGTGTGGGGAACCGGCTGGCTGAGACCATGGTGAGGTTGAGTGTGGGGAACCGGCTGGTTGAGACCATGGTGAGGTTGAGTGTGTGGAGCAGGCTGGATGAGACCATGGTGAGGTTGAGTGTGTGGAGCAGGCTGGTTGAGACCATGGTGAGGTTGAGTGTGGGGAACCGGCTGGTTGAGACCATGGTGAGGTTGAGTGTGGGGAGCGGGCTGGCTGAGACCATGGTGAGGTTGAGTGTGGGGAACCGGCTGGCTGAGACCATGGTGAGGTTGAGTGTGTGGAACCGGCTGGTTGAGACCATGGTGAGGTTGAGTGTGTGGAACCGGCTGGCTGAAACCCGAGACTCTGCTTACTTATCTCCTCTGGCATCTCCTGCGCTTCCTGCAGCCACGCTGAGCCAAAGAAGAATCCAGCCTTTGTCTGCGACTCGCTGGATTCAGTGGAAGACATGCTTATTAATGCTGCAGAAACACAGGCTGTGTGTGAGCCTCCAAACCCCCCTCCCCTCTGCTCCCACTGGGCGATGTTCTCTCCCCTCTACTCCCACTGGGCGACGTTCTCTCCCCTCTACTCCTGCGGGGCGATGTTCTGTGGTCAGAGAGAGTGTACAGAGGAGGTGTCCCCGCTGATACAGGGGAGTTTGTTTTTTTTAACTCATAGACTCTACAGGATGTTTTGTCTGTGGGATACAAGACATTAATTTGAGTGTGTGGTCTTCCAATAATGAAATCAAACTGACACTGCATATAGGCGATCACTGTGTCTGTTCAAGTCCAGACAGAGCCCTTTGTATATGTGTGTGTGTGTGTCTGTGTATGTGTGTGTGTGTGTGTCTGTGTGTGTGTGTGTGTGTGTCTGTGTGTGTGTGTGTGGGAGAGACAGATAGAGAGAGTGTTTTTTGGTGAGAGATGAAAATTTATTTTGTTTTTTTCATCTCTTTATTTTCCTTTGTGTTTATTTATAGAGAGTAGCAGCACAGTCATGTGTTTGATGTGTTTGCTCAAAAAACAACAAATACAGTCAGAGGAAATACAGTCAGAAGAACTACAATCAGAAGAACTACGGTCATAAGAACTACGGTCAGAAGAACTACAGTCAGAAGAACTACGGTCAGAAGAACTACAGTCAGAAGAACTACGGTCATAAGAACTACGGTCATAGGAACTACAGCCAGAGGAACTACAGTCAGAGGAGATACAGTCAGAAGAGATACAGTCAGAGGAAAGTTGAGGTGTGAGGCGCCAGTGTGGCATGTGTTGATGTCTCTCCTGTTCTTCTTGAAGGTGGAAGAGACTGAAAAATAGTCAGACTTCTCCTGCCGTCACCAGTAAAAGCAGAAATGAGCCTCCAACACAGCCCAGTATGACATTTTACAATATTACATTTACATTACAGTTCACAACACAGCATTCTAGCAGCTGCACTGATTCTGGGATGTGAAGAGTTGTAAAAAGGCAAGATTAGATTTAGATTAGTTTAGGTTTCTCTCTGTAAAACTGTAAGGTCAGAGAGGCCGTCTGTGTGAACTGAATATCACTGTCACAGAGAGGAGTCATCTGGCTGTCTGTCTGACATCTGTCTGTCTGACATGTCTCCTGTACGCAGATTTTCACCAAACGTTCATACAACATTCCTCAGGCATCTTCAGCCAACGTTGAACATTCATACAACCCAACACTGAACGTTCATACAACGTTCCCCAGGCATCCTCCAGCCAACAGAGCGTCGCATGTTCACTGCTGAAGTGCTCCATGTTCAGTGTCAGCCCAGAGGGCCTGGTCTTTATGGTCACTCCTGTCAGTTATCAGAAGTCAGGCCCAAACAACACTGAGACACACTGTGTGTGTGTGTGTGTGTGTGTGTGTGTTTGTGCGTGTGTTTGTGCGTGTTTGTGAGTGTGTGTGTGTGTGTGTGTGTGTGTGTGTGTGTGTGTGCATGTGTGTTTGTGAGTGTGTGTGTGTGTGTGTGTGTGTTCTGTCACACACAGTAAACTGAAGCAGTGTTGGACTGTGTGTGTGTTTGCATTATTCGTGAGGCTGATGCATGAGGTAATACTGACGGTCTGTTCCATGGTTCTTCATGGGAATGCCCTGGTTTTGTTTTCACTGCTGCTGCTGCTTCGTGCTGGTTGGTGGAGAGGCAGTGAGGGTTGTGGTTGGCTGTTGGGATGTTCAGTCCCAGCGATGCAGAGCTGTGTGGCTGTGGAACAGGCTCTACAAATGATGAGCACTCTTTCCAAACACATGACATAGTGGCGGTGGGGAAATGGAGCTCTGCGTCTCCCTGTCCAGAAAAGTCAAATCCGCCCCTAGTCCTCACTGCCTTTCCCACAGCTGCAGTTGGCGTTTAAGCACAAACACGAATCTGCAGCTGGTTCAGAGAATGTTAATCCCCAAAGTCCACGGTCTCTGCAGCCTTCAACGAGCGAGAGAGCACAACTGCCAGCACCCCCCCCCCCCCCCCGCTCTCTCACAAAACCCATTTCTGCCTCTCAGCCCCTCTTCTTTTGTCTTCTTGTTCTCTGCCATAACTTCTGTCATTCCTCTTCACAAGCCTCTCACTCTTCAGTCATGAGGCCCTGACAGGACTGTGGGGTATTACCACTCAGCAGCTATGTGATATTCACTTCCACTGTGTGAAGGAACTGCACTGGGGTCAAACGGAGTTTGTGGAGTGGAGGACCTTCCCTACCAGAGAGGCAGAGTCACGCTGAGCTCTGCTCATTCCAATCTGTTCAGAGCAGAAAAATTCTGTTCCACCACAAACGGCCCGTCACGGCTCACACAGCGCCCCTGACCCGTTACGGGAGAAAAAGAGAGTTATTGGCGAGGGACAAAACCAAAGCTGTTTTTCTGTAACACGTGAAGATTTCAGAATAGGGTTGTAAGGGACAGAAAATGTATGATTGTGCTTGACCATCACTCTCGGCCATGAGTGGAGAGCCTGAGCTCCGTGTTGTTTCTCATGCAGTCAGAGCCACACAGGGAGACGAGCTCCGTTCACATCTGGAAACACGTATGTGCTGCCTGTAGGCAGCGGTAAGCAGGACGTTTAGATGGAATTCAGCTGCATTATTTTTACTGTATTTAATGAGTAAGAGCTGAATCCAGGTAACACATAAAAAATATCTCCACAGAACATAAATGTGCATTTCCCTGGGAGATGTTTATTTTAAAATATAACAGAATAGCTGTGAAGCTGTATCAACTGGTCTTGAAGCTTAATGTTTTGTAAACTTTTTTTTTTCAGTATTTTTCCCTGTTGTCATGACAGTAAATAAAAAATAGGAGTAGTCGGACGTGACCTGCTGATTTTGATTAAAGCGCACTCATTCTTTAATGAAGTAAAAATGTTCTGTAAGCTGTTTTTAGGCAACCCCACAGGCCTGATGTCATTAGAACTGGGTAATATTCTATCTGAAATCTTTTTACAAACAGTATTAATAATTTGCAGAGCAGTCATGAGAAAGAGGAGAGAATTCCTCAACCCCATTATCAAAGCCCAGCTGTGGTATCATGGAGTGTCCACGAGTATCAGTAGACAAGACCTTTGGAAAGCAGTGGCCATAACAGACAAGACCTTTGGAAAGCGGTGGCCATAACAGATGACTGATTTGGGGTGGGGTGTGATGGCCACGACCACAGTAGGTATTCAGGTCAGGACCAGTGAGGTGAACTGAAATGTGTTGAGGTAGACCCATATGCTGTGTTGAGGTAGACCCGTATGCTTTGTTGAGGTAGACCCGTATGCTGTGTTGAGGTAGACCCGTATGCTGTGTTGAGGTAGACCTGTATGCTGTGTTGAGGTAGACCCGCATGCTGTGTTGAGGTAGACCTGTATGCTGTGTTGAGGTAGACCCGTATGCTGTGTTGAGGTAGACCCATATGCTGTGTTGAGATAGACCTGTATGCTGTGTTGAGGTAGACCTGTATGCTGTGTTGAGGTAGGCCCGTATGCTGTGTTGAGGTAGACCTGTATGCTGTGTTGAGGTAGACCCGCATGCTGTGTTGAGGTAGACCTGTATGCTGTGTTGAGGTAGACCCGTATGCTGTGTTGATGTAG
Organism: Chanos chanos; assembly: GCF_902362185.1. Taxonomy (NCBI): domain Eukaryota; kingdom Metazoa; phylum Chordata; class Actinopteri; order Gonorynchiformes; family Chanidae; genus Chanos; species Chanos chanos. The sequence continues at coordinate 57,508,674 of NC_044497.1, forward strand.
ACCTGTATGCTGTGTTGAGGTAGAACCGTATGCTGTGTTGATGTAGACCTGTATGCTGTGTTGAGGTAGACCTGTTATGCTGCGTTGAGGTAGACCTTTATGCTGTGTTGAGGTAGACCCATATGCTGTGTTGAGATAGACCTGTATGCTGTGTTGAGGTAGACCTGTATGCTGTGTTGAGGTAGGCCCGTATGCTGTGTTGAGGTAGACCTGTATGCTGTGTTGAGGTAGACCTGTTATGCTGCGTTGAGGTAGACCTTTATGCTGTGTTGAGGTAGACCCATATGCTGTGTTGAGATAGACCTGTATGCTGTGTTGAGGTAGACCTGTATGCTGTGTTGAGGTAGACCTGTATGCGGTGCTCTACTGTGATTGGCTTTGGACGGAATCATCTGCAAAATGACTTGCTGTAAATGTACCTGTAACACACACTCCCTGTAACACACACTTCCTGTAACACGCACTTCCTGTAACACAAACTTCCTGTATCACTCAAAATGACCAAATGTAAATGTACCTGTAACACACACTCCCTGTAACACACACTTCCTGTAACACACACTTCCTGTGCCACTCAAAATGACTAAATGTAAATGTACCTGTAACACACACTTCCTGTAACACACACTCCCTGTAACACACACTCTCTTTAACACACACTCCCTGTAACACACACTCTCTTTAACACACACTCCCTGTAACACACACTCCCTGTAACACACACTTCCTGTAACACACACTCCCTGTAACACACACTTCTTGTAACACTTCTTCTGTCACTCAAGACGCTGATCGATCTTTTCTCTCCACCAAAAGTTCTGCTGTGTCAACAGGTAAGTCACAACAGGTAAGTCACAACAGGTAGGTCACAGCAGGTAAGTCACAACAGGTAAGTCACAGCAGGTAAGTCACGGCAGGTAAGTCACAACAGGTAAGTCACAGCAGGTAAGTCACAGCAGGTAAGTCACGGCAGGTAAGTCACAACAGGTAGGTCACAGCAGGTAAGCCACAGCAGGTAAGTCACAGCAGGTAAGTCACAGCAGGTAAGTCACAACAAGTAAGTCACAGCAGGTAAGTCACGGCAGGTAAGTCACAGCAGGTAAGTCACAGCAGGCTGCCGGTGAGATTCCACTGACCCAGAGTGGGGTGTGGGAGAGAGACCCCACCTGACCGACCTGCACAAGCAAGCAACGCGGACACTTCTGTTCACCTGCACTCCCAAATGCTACATCTCAAAAGTCTATGACTTCAGCAAGGTCATCACTGAATGTTTGACACTAGCCGCCAGCCTGAAAAAGCCTGTGTCATGGAGAAGGAGAGAGCATTTGGCTGTCAGCCAGGCCATTCCTCAGGGATCCCTGCTTACTGTCAGAGGGACACGAAGGTGAAGCTGGTGGGTCCATCAGTGTCTGTGTGGTGCCCTCCTAATCCACCCCCCCCCACCTCCCCCACCCCCGGAGGAGGTTCCAGGGAGCAGGAAGTGAGAGGGGAATAGGATTAGGTAAAGCGGGGGTCTGTGTGGAGGCTGCGGGGGGGGGGGGGGGGGGGGGGGGGGGTGGACTTGGGGCCCCAGCCCTGAATGCAGTGGTTCCTTTGTCTGTTATCCTGCCACTGGGCCGCAGGACTTTTCTGAACAAGACTGGCCCAAAAATCAGTCCCAAAACTGTGCACAGGGAAAGATCATTACTGCAAGATTCAATTATGGTAATTAGATTAGGGATTGGATGATCTCTCCCCGATCAGGAGGCGGAGGAAGAGAGGTGAAAAAGAACAGACACGACTGTCACCTCCACTTCTCTCCCGTCTCTCGGTGGACAGGAATCTGAGGAGGCCTGCAGTGTCCGATGCACATTTCACTGTTTAACTCCACGTCGCGTTTGGAAAAGACATTGTACATATCAGTGAAAGAGGAAATCCTTCCTTTGTTGCTCAAGGAAACGGAGGGGGGGGGGGCAGCGGAAGGATGTGTCCGTGTGGTATTTCAGACAGCTGGACAGCGCCTGATGGCTCGACTCAGAGACCTGTTTGGACAACAAACGACAGTCACCTCCGAAAAATCCCTCCCCAGGATTCCCCATGTGTGGAGGAAAAGAGACGCTTGAAAGTGCTGAGGAGCCGAACGCAGACGGTCCCTAAAGTCGGCTTCGCTCCGGAAAGCAGAGCTCTCCTTGCGAATGACGGCCCTGTCAGGATGCCGTCTGGGCTGGGTTTTGGTGCGAGGGAAGGTAGTGAATCCTGGTGTTGCTCGCTCCTCTCTGAGTGGTTTTTGGGGAGGGAGAGAGGGCGGGGCTGCCTAATTGCTACTGTGTCAATCTCTCCAGGGAATCTGTGGCTTAATCCCATTGTCCACTACAGACAATTGGTCTGACCACCAACGGGATTCAGGCTTTATTTCGTTTGGTTTCCCCAGGAGACCTGATCCCACGAGAGCTCATTCTCTGTGAACAAATCATTTAAATACAAAACATCAGAACAAACGAACCTTTCCATCCCCCCCCCCCCCCACACACCAATAATTTATCATGAACTATGTGGACTTTACAAGAAGTGTCATTTTAATTTCCCTCTCAGCTATTTTTATATCACTTCCAACTTGTAAACATACTGACTAATACTGACTACAGAGACCCATCTGATCTAATTTGGAAAGAAAAAAATACAAATATTTCAAACATTTTTCTGATTTTTTAAAAGCTTATTGTTACTCAGCAACTGATTTACCAGTTACAGATGTTCTCGGACCCCCCCCCCCCCCCCCCCCCAAGCAGCATTGTAATCATTTTAATCATTCCTCTCCTGTGTATAGACGGCACAGCGGGGTTTTGCGAGGGTTTGCTTTCGTTGGCCAGAAGCTCCACACTTACATCGCCACTATGGCCTGGAAAGGAAACAAACCACAATTAAGCCCAAACGTCTGTCGTAAAAACAGCAACTCCATCAAAACAGCATCTCCTCACACCAAATAGACCATTAAACCCTGGTGAGACTGCAAAACGCTAGTGTGAAAGCAAACACCAGCGTTTCACCCACCACGTCCCACAGGTTGTAAAAGAGCCCTGGCTCGGCGGCCGTGAGGAGACGGCGCTGTTGTAATTGCAGCGTGTACTCAGTGTTACAAGCCTATAGCGTTTACTCTCTGTGTTACCAGATTATACACATCACAATTATTCTCTGTGTTACCAGATTATACACATCACAATTATTCTCTGTGTTACCAGATTATACACATCACAATTATTCTCTGTGTTACCAGATTATACACATCACAGTTATTCTCTGTGTTACCAGATTATACACATCACAATTATTCTCTGTGTTACCAGATTATACACATCACAATTATTCTCTGTGTTACCAGTGTGTACAGGTCGATTTTATTCTCTGTGTTATCAGCGTGTACAGATTGATTTTATTCTCTGAGTTATCAGCGTGTACAGGTCGATTTTATTCTCTGTGTTATCAGCGTGTGCAGGTCGATTTTATTCTCTGTGTTATCAGCATGTGCAGGTCGATTTTATTCTCTGTGTTATCAGCGTGTACAGGTCGATTTTCTTCTCTGTGATTTCAGGGTGTACAGGCAAGTCGAGTGAAGACACGTAGGCTTCCAGGTGCTCATAAGGCTGAGGTTATGGACTGGTGTACTGTGGAGACCATGGACACAGATAAATGGCAGAGTGGTGACTCCTGGGTTAATGGCTTTTACATTTTTCATATCTGACCAGGACAAAAACACATAAATGGCAAATTTAGTCCAGAGCAGCTGTGTCATGCAGGAAGCTGAAAACAGCTGTCAGAGAACTGGGAGTTGTGTGTGTGTGTGTCAGCGTTTGTGTGTGTGTGTGTGTGTCAGCATGTGTGTGTGTGTGTCAGCGTGTGTGTTGCTCCATTGCAGTGAGTGAATGCATGCATAGACTTACTGGCTGGCTGAGGACCAGTGACAGGGGAGCAGAGGTGTGTGCGTGTGTGTGTCTGTGTGTGTGTGTGTGTGTGTGTGTGTGTCTGTGTGGGGTTGGGGGGGGGGGGTACCTGCTGGGCCAGTCGGGCTGAATGGAAGGTGTCAGGAGGAATGTTAATGGAGCCTAATTAAGGATGATGCTGATAAGGAGATAGGGAGAGGCAGCAGTGATTGGCAGGCCTATGCGGAGTGAGGCTGGGGGAGAGAGGGCTCTTAATGACCAGCCCAGGGGATGTGTTTGCACTTGAGCAGCATTCCATCCATCAGCCCAGCTGGATACTACAGGGGTGAGGGGGACAGCACTCTCTCACTATTCAGCCCCGAATTTACCAACATCATCTGTGTCAAATCACATGCTAATGTGTGTGTGTGTGTGTGTGTGTGTGTGTGTGTTTGTTAAATGAGCTATACTGTGTATTGTGTGTGAGGGAGGGTGGTAGGGGGTGTTCAATTATTTAACATAAACATTTGAGAAGGAAACAGCCCCTAGCAACCACAGATTACACACACGCACACACACACACACAGATTACACAGTTTCCATTCAAAGTTTTCACACTTCTCAAAATGCATTTCACTAGACAACAACAACAACAACAGCAACAACAACAACAACAACTTAACGAGAATGAAAATCATATGAAATCACTTTAAAAGGAATATTTCAAAAGCTCTGAAAAGTTATGGATCCGTTTTCTGATCCGTTTTCGTTTTGGGTTAGTTCTGTTTTCTTTTCTCAGTCGCATGTTGAGGGGACCACCAGTTGACTGTGAATGTTGACACACAGACTTAACCCAAACTGAAGGAAATGGGCCATGAAATAGCGTTTGCACAGGAGATGAAACTGAGGAGAGAGACGCAGCGCCGGTCAGAACACAGGCCTCTGCTCTCCTCACAGTGAGAAGCACACGGCAAAAACCATCAGATCAGCAAAGCCGCAGCAAGAAGAATTAGCCAAACGTTTTGTTGCAGATTAGCAAACTCTGACTGGAAACTGTGACAGGGAGAGAACTTTAAACGTACTGTGAAAAACTATACAAACTATTTAAGATTTTGTTCAGTATCAGTGAGAGCAGCAGTGCATGTGTCAGACGGGTTGCAGTGCATGTGTGAGAGGGGTTGCAGTGCATGTGTCAGACGGGTTGCAGTGCATGTGTCAGACGGGTTGCAGTGCATGTGTGAGAGGGGTTGCAGTGCATGTGTGAGAGGGGTTGCAGTGCATGTGTGAGAGGGGTTGCAGTGCATGTGTGAGAGGGGTTGCAGTGCATGTGTCAGACGGGTTGCAGTGCATGTGTGAGAGGGGTTGCAGTGCATGTGTCAGACGGGTTGCAGTGCATGTGTCAGACGGGTTGCAGTGCATGTGTGAGACGGGTTGCAGTGCATGTGTCAGACGGGTTGCAGTGCATGTGTGAGAGGGGTTGCAGTGCATGTGTCAGACGGGTTGCAGTGCATGTGTGAGAGGGGTTGCAGTGCATGTGTGAGAGGGGTTGCAGTGCATGTGTCAGACGGGTTGCAGTGCATGTGTGAGAGGGGTTGCAGTGCATGTGTCAGACGGGTTGCAGTGCATGTGTGAGAGGGGTTGCAGTGCATGTGTGAGAGGGGTTGCAGTGCATGTGTCAGACGGGTTGCAGTGCATGTGTGAGAGGGGTTGCAGTGCATGTGTCAGACGGGTTGCAGTGCATGTGTGAGAGGGGTTGCAGTGCATGTGTGAGAGGGGTTGCAGTGCATGTGTGAGAGGGGCTGAAGTCTGACAGTGAGTGTGGTGAGGTTTCTGAGGGTCTGAGATTAGCAGTAACAGCAGAAGCACTGTGAAAGGGGGGTGCTTTGTAAAGCCAAACCTTGACACCAATACAACCGTGACACAAGAGCTGTGGCCTTCCCAGCCCCCGAGCCAGCCCTGGGGGCCTGCACTCCAGTTACAGCCTTGCACGCAGTAATCTGTGGGGCTTGAGGTGGGGCAGATGTACCCATCTTTCACACCTGTCAACAGACCTGCTTAACGCTCTGTAACAGAGCACTGGAGTCTCAGTCACACACATATGCTATGGGAGGAGTATTAAGAGCTGTAATCTGCCCGTAATCTCAGTCACACACAGATACTCTGGGAAGAGTATTTAGAGCCATAATTTGCAGATAATCTCAGTCACATACAGATGCTCTGGGAGGAGTATTATGAGGTGTAATCTGCCCGTAATCTCAGTCACACACAGACACTGTAGGAGGAGTATTAACACTGGAAACTCAGTCACACACAGATACTCTGGGAGGAGTATTTAGAGTCGTAATCTGCCCATAATCTCAGTCACACACAGACACTGAGGGAGGAGTATGAAGAGCCATAATCTGCCCATGGGTTCCAGAGACAGAGACACAGAAGTTCCTCACAACCACATTCTGACACTGACGACCACTCTCTGATAAAGGTCATACATCGCTTAACTGGTTCGAGTCCTGCAGGTGCAGTTTTGGAATATTCTGTCTCAGCATTCTGAATATCAACTCAAATCAGTGTATTTTTCTGTTACCAGCTCCTGGTAATTACATAATATTTAAATTGCTGAATCAAGCTGTTTGTCTGAATCTTTTTTTTAGCAGGATTTCAACCAGGTCATAAAAATTGACGACATCTTATAACTAAATAAATAAAGTTGCAAACTGGTTTACACATTTAAGTTTAAATATTAACACCTTTTGAATTACACTGTCAATTACATTGTGAGATCTGTTGTTCTAGTTCAAACGTTGTGAATGAAAACGGACCAAATTCATTTATGAGGAAGTATCTGCACATGAGTGTACTCCCGTTCACCCCCACAAAGCATTGTCTTCAAGAAGACAAAGTAAGCTAGCGCTTACACTTCTTTAAAAGGCCAGACCCCTCTTTCTGCACTATCATTTACGTAATTTCATTATTCATTCACTTATACTCTCAGCTCCATCGCAAACTGTCTTATGGCAGCTTTATGCTTGTTAAACTGCGCCATCGCGTGGACATGTCAAACATAGCAGTTCTCATCTTGGTGAATGTCTCCCCCTGCCTTTTTGGCAACTCGGGGCCGATAATTCGCACAAACGTGTATATCCAGTGTCGGACTCATGTGATTTGACCCAATGGAGGTGCATGAAAGACGCCTCTTGGAGTTGGCTGCGGAGAAGCCTTAGCGGTTTTTCACAAGGAGTCATTTCAAATCATTTCACGTGCGCCTACTTGATAAAATGACAAAAGATACTCGTTAGTTTATCACTGTAGATTTCCGCTAGTGGTTGCCTTGGCAACGCTCGCGCATGTCGTCGTGTTCTGATGGATTTTCAGCTCCACTTCTGGAGCCCAGTGATTTTCCTGAGGACTGGCAGAGATAAAAACTAATTCTTTAGCCTGTCTAACGGGTTTTTTAGCCTGCCTAACGGGTTTTTTTTAGCCTGCCTAAGGAATCTTGTCATGCCACTGCATCTGATACTGTAAAACACGTATCGCAATCTTAATCTGCAGTTTATAGTTTCCCTGTTTCGCGTATACCACTATTTGTCCTGTCCTGTCCATTTAATCCGACAGTATCGTCAGACTTCAGTCGCTCCAGGTGGTTATCGCGCCTCTGTCGTCCACTTTAATCTACGGTTATTGAGCATGCATTTGTGACTGAGAAATACTGATGTTAAACACACTCCATGTTAACACTGAAATCCTTGCTAATCAGCCTATTTAGAACATGTAGCCTATGTTTAGGCCTGTTTACGGATGTGCACATAAATATCCAAACTCTTCGCTATGATCTGACGAAATTACGTAAGCAGTGTAGGCATTCTGTGCAATTTGTCACACACTCGTCCTTCGGGATGCAGTTAAGCCAGAGTCGTAATGTGACTTTACTGGTCAGACTGGCTCGGACATGGGACCGAAGGGCGGTGTATGGTTACGATACTGCACCTGTGAATCTTCGATAGCCTACACACATGTATCACTGGGATTTTCCTGACACTTTAATGTTGCCCCCTCATTTTATCTTGATCAAACTTTTCTTTTCAAGAGCCTGGTAGAAAATCTCTCTCTCTCTCTCTCTCTCTCTCTCTGTGTGTGTGTGTGTGTGTGTGGGTATGGGTGTGTGTACTAAAGACACGGCAGGACTTTCAGAGTGTTCGTAACGAAAGTCTGTGAAAAGGTGTAGCTGAACGCTTTCCCATCCGGTAGGTGACTGTCAGCTTGGTCAAACCTTTTCCACATTTAAAAAGGTTCCACCCTCCCTGTTCCAAATCACATAAACTTGCTGGACCAGATTTCGTGAAGCAGGTGCTCTTTTAAAAACGCAGCGGACGGCGACTCTGCGCAGGCCGAGTCCCTGATCATGTGAAAGATCGGACATTTATTGGAAGTGACTGAACTTTATTAAACCGTAGTGTTGGGTCTCTCTAGACAACTTGTTGTTAATGTTACAACCTGAACACATTTTTAAGCGACGTTATGGCGTTAAACTTGAGTAAAAACGGCGCGGAACTTAATGCTGCATATTCTGAGGTGGTGAACGGCAAGGCTGGTACCAATTGGTGAGATTGTGTTTTTCTGACGTTATCCGTAGCCTTGTGATCAGTTAATTAGTAAATTAATTAATTTGGCGATTACGGTCGAATAAACAGAAATTTGTTCTCAATGTTCAAAACTAGGTTACATATAAACTGTAACGATATAAATAGCTCGTCTGGAAAAATGTATCTCAGGATTCGGGGTGTTCGTAAGAGTCTAACTGATCGATTCCCTGAACTTTAATCTGACGCTCTTATATTATGTTTGTCTTAACACTCGTAGTAGCTAATTATCGGTTTGCCACAACTTAAATCCAAGACACCCTGAAAAGTCTTTTTCTTGAGGTGTGTCAGAAGGAATGGAAGTTATGAGGAAGAAAGCCTTGGAATGATACGCAAATTTTTCCACAATGGCAGATGTGGATCGCCTAGGCCTTTGCATTGAAAACACTGAATTAACGTTGATTTAAACGCGATTTTAGGTGACATATCCTATTATATATGTCTACAGGGCCCTGTTTACATATGAGGGGAACAGCAATGACATCCGTTTGGCCGGGAAAGGAGGTGAGATTGTGGTCCATGGGCTGTTCGTGTTCGCGCGTTTCATGTCTGCACACATGGTTTATCAGTTTTGGTCTGACGTTTAGAGTCACAGGGTGAATAGGCTCAACTAATAATCGAGCCATCTGAGACAGCCAGTCATTTCATTGTGCACTGTGTGTGTGTGTGTGTGTGTGTATGTGCGTGTGTGTGTGTGTGTGTGTGTGCGTGTGTGTGTCTCTGTGTCTCTATGTGTGTGTGTGTGTGTGTGTGTGTGTGTGGTAGATGGTGGCTTAGAGGAGATGGTGGAGGAACTGAACAGTGGTAAAGTGATGTATGCTTTCTGTCGCGTGCTGGATCCCAGCTCTGGGGTGCCGAAGTTCGTCCTCATTAACTGGGTAAGCAACACTGATCTCCAGACTATGTTCATTCTCTTTGGTTTTTGAAAGAATGAAATAAAAAAAAGAGCCCAAATCATTGGATAAAATTCAAACAAATGCATAAATGCATATGCATTTCCATTATAAATATTCCCTTTAGAATGAATGTAAACTGATGTATTCTGATGTCTCTTTATATTTTAAACATAAAAGCATGCAGAAGGCTGCAGTGAGTGTGAGAGACTGTGTGACTATGCTCTGTGGTTTGTTTGTTTTGTTTGTTTGTTTTCATCACAGACCGGTGAAGGAGTCAAAGATTTTAGGAAAGGAGTGTGTGCCAATCACGTCCGATCGATGGCCAATTTCTTACGCGTGAGTGTGTGTTTGTCACTATTGATTGTCATTGATTGAAAGCCAGTGTCGGCTGACTGGGCCGTCGTGTGAGTCGTGTAAAAGGGGGCGTGGTCAGAGCTGTCACTCACTCCACGTGTCACTTTGGTTCTGAGCTGCTCACTCCGTCAGAAGGGACTGAGTGCTGAACGGCCGTGTGCCTGTGTGTTCAGGGAGCCCATGTGACCATAAACGCCCGCTCAGAGGACGACGTGGAGCCAGACGTCATCCTGGGAAAAGTGGCCAAAGCTTCCGGAGTCAACTACAACTTCCACAAAGAGTCGGAACGCTTCAGCGACACCGTACCCCGCCAGCCTGTGGTGAGAGTCAGCCTAAGCCTAACCCTAACGTTTCCCACTCAGTCCCACCAGAGCTCATAACCTTTAATTCATATTCATAACCTCTGTAATTCATTATTCATCTTTACATTCATAACCCACTGTATTTATAATTCATATTGTATTATTCATGATGTAATAACCGATGCATTAACATAGGAGGTGGATCTGATTGAACGCACGGGACGCAGCATCAAACCATGACCACTGTGTTGATAGAGAAGGGAGGATTTGGCCATTGTTTTAAAAACAGTCTTGTTGTCTCAGGGTTCTGTCTATAGGAAGACCAGTGCCCTGGACGAGATTAAAAGCAGCAACAAAGAGAACTTCTGGGCGAAGGCCGAGGTGAGTGAGCATCACAGTGGATGTGATGTGCTCAGACACTTATGACGTTCGTGTATGGCATTTATCTCTCTCTCTCTCTCTCTCTCTCTCTCTCTCTCTCTCTCTCTCTCTCTCTCTCTCTCTCTCTCTCCCTCTCTCGTCTTGATTCTTAAATTAGCAAGAAGAAAGGAATCGTCGGCAGGAAGAACGCCAGAGGGTCAATGAAGAGCGGCAGCGTCTGGAACGAGAGAGACAGGAGAGAGATGCCAGGGAGGCCGCTGAACGGGAGAGAAGGCAGAAAGAGAGAGCCAATCAGATTGATCAGCAGAAGTCAGTCCTCTGTCCTCACCTCCCTCCCCCCTACACGTAAAGGAAGGTCATCCCTTACTGATCCAGCCCACTTTCTCTTCTTCTCTCTTTCTCTCTTTCTCTCTTTCTTTCTTTCTGTTTTCCAGGAGTTTTGAGAAGAAGCAGGAGGTGGAGGCTAAAGACCAGGAGCTAAGACAGCAGGTGAGGAAAGTTTTGGGAGGAGATTTTTGTGCTGTAATTCCTCAGTGACCATCAGAACCAGTGACCATCAGAACCATTAGAACCAGTGTGGCAGGAAAGCACTCACAGAGCAATCAGAGCGTTTACAAATAATTTTGTCTTTGCTCCTCACTGTTTTACTCAGGGACAGTGAGGTATATTCCACTCAGTGATAGTGAGGTATACTTTTAATCAGGGACAGTCAGGTATATTTTTAATCAGGGACAATGAGGTATAGTTTAACTCGGGGACAGTGAGGTATAGTTTTACTCAGAGACAGTCAGGTATATTTTTACTCAGGGACAGTCAGGTATGTTTTTAATCAGGGACAGTCAGGTATATTTTTAATCAGGGACAGTCAGGTATATTTTTAATTAGGGACAGTGAGGTATATTTTAACTCGGGGGCAGTGAGGTATATTTTTAATCAGGGACAGTGAGGTATATTTTTACTCGGGGACAGTGAGGTATATTTTAACTCGGGGGCAGTGAGGTATAGTTTTAATCAGAGACAGTGAGGTATATTTTAACTCAAGGACAGTGAGGTGTAGTTTAACTCAGGGACAGTGAGGTATAGTTTAACTCAGGGACAGTGAGGTATAGTTTAACTCGGGGACAGTGAGGTATAGTTTAACTCAGGGACAGTGAGGTATAGTTTAACTCGGGGACAGTGAGGTATAGTTTAACTCAGGGACAGTGAGGTATAGTTTAACTCGGGGACAGTGAGGTATAGTTTAACTCGGGGACAGTGAGGTATAGTTTAACTCGGGGACAGTGAGGTATAGTTTAACTCAGGGACAGTGAGGTATAGTTTAACTCGGGGACAGTGAGGTATAGTTTAACTCGGGGACAGTGAGGTATAGTTTAACTCGGGGACAGTGAGGTATAGTTTAACTCGGGGACAGTGAGGTATAGTTTAACTCGGGGACAGTGAGGTATAGTTTAACTCGGGGACAGTGAGGTATAGTTTAACTCGGGGACAGTGAGGTATAGTTTAACTCGGGGACAGTGAGGTATAGTTTTACTCAGTGATAGTGAGGTATATTTTAACTCAAGGACATTGAGGTATATTTTTACTCTGGGACAGTGAGGTATATTTTAACTCGGGGACAGTGAGGTATAGTTTAACTCGGGGGCAGTGAGGTATAGTTTAACTCAGGGACAGTGAGGTATAGTTTTACTCAGGGACAGTGAGGTATAGTTTAACTCGGGGGAAGTGAGGTATAGTTTAACTCGGGGACAGTGAGGTATAGTTTAACTCAGGGACAGTGAGGTATAGTTTTACTCAGTGATAGTGAGGTATATTTTAACTCAAGGACATTGAGGTATATTTTTACTCAGGGACAGTGAGGTATATTTTTAATCAGGGACAGTGGGGTATAGTTTTACTCAGGGACAGTGTGGTATAGTTTTTGAGCTGTGTGTGTCAGTAAGGCTGTGCTGTAACTGTGTTGTGTGAGGTGTGTTTGAGCTGTGTGTGTCAGTAAGGCTGTGCTGTAACTGTGTTGTGTGAGGTGTGTTTGAGCTGTGTGTGTCAGTAAGGCTGTGCTGTAACTGTGTTGTGTGAGGTGTTTTTGAGCTGTGTGTGTCAGTAAGGCTGTGCTGTAACTGTGTTGTGTGAGGTGTTTTTGAGCTGTGTGTGTCAGTAAGGCTGTGCTGTAACTGTGTTGTGTGAGGTGTGTTTGAGCTGTGTGTGACAGTAAGGCTGTGCTGTAACTGTGTTGTGTGAGGTGTGTTTGAGCTGTGTGTGTCAGTAAGGCTGTGCTGTAGCTGTGTTGTGTGAGGTGTTTTTGAGCTGTGTGTGTCAGTAAGGCTGTGCTGTAACTGTGTTGTGTGAGGTGTGTTTGAGCTGTGTGTGTCAGTAAGGCTGTGCTGTAACTGTGTTGTGTGAGGTGTGTTTGAGCTGTGTGTCTCAGTAAGGCTGTGCTGTAACTGTGTTGTGGGAGGTGTGTTTGAGCTGTGTGTCTCAGTAAGGCTGTGCTGTAACTGTGTTGTGGGAGGTGTGTTTGAGCTGTGTGTGTCAGTAAGGCTGTGCTGTAACTGTGTTGTGTGAGGTGTTTTTGAGCTGTGTGTGTCAGTAAGGCTGTGCTGTAACTGTGTTGTGTGAGGTGTGTTTGAGCTGTGTGTGACAGTAAGGCTGTGCTGTAACTGTGTTGTGTGAGGTGTGTTTGCGCTGTGTGTGACAGTAAGGCTGTGCTGTAACTGTGTTGTGTGAGGTGTGTTTGAGCTGTGTGTGTCAGTAAGGCTGTGCTGTAACTGTGTTGTGTGAGGTGTGTTTGAGCTGTGTGTGTCAGTAAGGCTGTGCTGTAACTGTGTTGTGTGAGGTGTGTTTGAGCTGTGTGTGTCAGTAAGGCTGTGCTGTAACTGTGTTGTGTGAGGTGTTTTTGAGCTGTGTGTGTCAGTAAGGCTGTGCTGTAACTGTGTTGTGTGAGGTGTTTTTGAGCTGTGTGTGTCAGTAAGGCTGTGCTGTAACTGTGTTGTGTGAGGTGTGTTTGAGCTGTGTGTGACAGTAAGGCTGTGCTGTAACTGTGTTGTGTGAGGTGTGTTTGAGCTGTGTGTGTCAGTAAGGCTGTGCTGTAGCTGTGTTGTGTGAGGTGTTTTTGAGCTGTGTGTGTCAGTAAGGCTGTGCTGTAACTGTGTTGTGTGAGGTGTGTTTGAGCTGTGTGTGTCAGTAAGGCTGTGCTGTAACTGTGTTGTGTGAGGTGTGTTTGAGCTGTGTGTGACAGTAAGGCTGTGCTGTAACTGTGTTGTGTGAGGTGTGTTTGAGCTGTGTGTGACAGTAAGGCTGTGCTGTAACTGTGTTGTGTGAGGTGTGTTTGAGCTGTGTGTGTCAGTAGGGCTGTGCTGTAACTGTGTTGTGGGAGGTGTGTTTGAGCTGTGTGTCTCAGTAAGGCTGTGCTGTAACTGTGTTGTGTGAGGTGTGTTTGAGCTGTGTGTGTCAGTAAGGCTGTGCTGTAACTGTGTTGTGGGAGGTGTGTTTGAGCTGTGTGTGTCAGTAAGGCTGTGCTGTAACTGTGTTGTGTGAGGTGTTTTTGAGCTGTGTGTGTCAGTAAGGCTGTGCTGTAACTGTGTTGTGTGAGGTGTTTTTGAGCTGTGTGTGTCAGTAAGGCTGTGCTGTAACTGTGTTGTGTGAGGTGTGTTTGAGCTGTGTGTGACAGTAAGGCTGTGCTGTAACTGTGTTGTGTGAGGTGTGTTTGAGCTGTGTGTGTCAGTAAGGCTGTGCTGTAACTGTGTTGTGTGAGGTGTTTGTTTTTGAGCTGTGTGTGTCAGTAAGGCTGTGCTGTAACTGTGTTGTGGGAGGTGTGTTTGAGCTGTGTGTGTCAGTAAGGCTGTGCTGTAACTGTGTTGTGTGAGGTGTGTTTGAGCTGTGTGTGTCAGTAAGGCTGTGCTGTAACTGTGTTGTGTGAGGTGTGTTTGAGCTGTGTGTGTCAGTAAGGCTGTGCTGTAACTGTGTTGTGTGAGGTGTGTTTGAGCTGTGTGTGACAGTAAGGCTGTGCTGTAACTGTGTTGTGTGAGGTGTGTTTGAGCTGTGTGTGTCAGTAAGGCTGTGCTGTAACTGTGTTGTGTGAGGTGTGTTTGAGCTGTGTGTGTCAGTAAGGCTGTGCTGTAACTGTGTTGTGTGAGGTGTTTTTGAGCTGTGTGTGTCAGTAAGGCTGTGCTGTAACTGTGTTGTGTGAGGTGTGTTTGAGCTGTGTGTGTCAGTAACGCTGTGCTGTAACTGTGTTGTGTCAGGAGGAGAGGAAGGAGCAGACTCCGTACAGGGCCGGGGTAAAAAGCTCTGCTTCTGTTCAGAAAGCCAATGTAAGTAAACAGTCTGTGTGTGTCACCGAGAGAGAGTGCGTGAGTGTGTGTATGAGAGAAATAGAGAGAGAGAGTGTGTGTGTGTGTGTGTGTGTGTGTGTGTGTGTGTGTGTGTAAATACAAAGATGGAGAGGGGAAAAGACCACATTCTGGCATGCTATGTTTTATTAGGAAGCGGCCTCCCTCATAGCCCAGCGATCTGTGAATCCTATGGAGATGTTCAAACAGAAAGAAAAGAGTTTTTCCTCTAGCAACGGAGTTTCCACGTCTTCCTACAGGCCAGGCAAGAACAACGAAGCAGTCCAGTCTCTTCTAATGTCTTTAGGCCTGTGATCAGGCGTATGACCTGTCCTATCAATAATTCATCTATTCTAACACAGCTATCAACACAGTCTCAGTGTGTCATCACTCTGTCTTTCTCTAGGTCGTTTGCAAAGCCCCTTTTTATCCCAGAACTCATTTAGCATTGAGAAACCGCCCAGCAAGCCTGTGGTCCCAGAATCCCCGGCGCCTGCCGTTTCCATGTCCCCTGCACCTGCCGTTTCCGCGTCCCCTGCGCCTGCAGCCATGTCTCCTGTGGAACATGATGGTGTGATGATCAGAATTGTTTTGAGAGAGTGTATTTGTGGGATCTTGAAACAGAGCATTCTCACTGTGATCGCACTGAGCAGAGCCAGGATGATTCATAATCTTGTTCTCGCTAAAGCTCTCGCTAAACAGACTGAATTTGCAACAAACATGAATTCACTGATATCTCAATAACGTTACCTCCTCAATGTCAATAAAATCATGTATGATGTACTCAGAGAGTCATGTTCTCCACTGCTTAATGTTCGCTCTCTCCTGCTCCTCAGAGGACTTCACCGAACATCAGCTCATTTCCGACCCACAGGAGGAATCAGAGGATGAGTGGCAAGGTCTTGTCCACACACACTGATATTTCAGAGAATTGAAAGGAAAAAAAGAAAACAACAGAGATTGTTTTTCATCCTCCACAATTCTGTCATCTTTTCTGTCCATGCATTTTGCCTCTTGTGATTGTATTGTCTGTGATCATATCGTCTGTGGTCATTTTGTCTGCGGTCATATTGTTTGTGGTCGTAATCCTTGTGCAGAATTTGAGGCGTCTGAGGATGAGGCATTGCAGGAGCTGGAGGAGAGTGAGGAGCCCTCTGCTGAGTTTGAGGAGTCAGAGGAGCCGCTGTACGACACGCCTCAGGTTAGTCCTGCTCTCCGCTGCCGTCGCATACAGGGAGATATTTGCCAATCTATGCCACTCGCTCCACCCAGACACAACACCTCGCCTCTGCAGAAGGCACAGTTATATTACAGTCCTTACAAATGATGAACAAATGCCAATTCAGTGGCAAACGTCTTTACTGAATCTCGGGCGGCTGCAGTATAGACAGTTTCTCACCGCGGTATTCGAAGAATGCAGACCTTGTGGTTTGCGGTAGTACTGCAACCAAACCTCCCCGTGTTTAATTATTCATTCATTTTACGTTGCTTTACGTGTTGAAATCGACACTTGACGGCATCTTTTCGCCCACCATTGTCTCTGAAAACAAAGATGGTGTGAGCAGAGCCTCTACCGCCGCTTCCCTCCTTGTCTCACCTTCAAAAACTCCCCAAAACTCTGTTAGGAGTCCATGTAGTTGTGCCAACAAACTTGATTTACAGTACATTATCAAAATGACATGTGCGCGCACACACACACACACACACAGACACACGCACACACACACACACAGACACACGCACGCGCACACACACACACACAGACACACGCACGCACACACACACACACACACAGACACACACACACACACACACACACGCAGACGTGAAAGGTCCTGGGCCGCCTTGCTCTTGCTGAGCGTTCTGGTTAAAACAGTGAGAGAGGAGCTGTGTCTGGTCTAATCAGTAACTCTCTCTCTCTCTCTCTCTCAGGTGGAGGACAGCCAGCCGTTTTATGAAGACGTGGCAGAGGAGGGGCCGGGCGTTGACCAGGAGCCCCGTGCCCGAGCTCTGTACGATTACCAGGCCTGTGAGTGTCAGGAGATGTTTTCATCATCCATCATTTCCGTAAACTTTTCCACATTTCATATGACATGCCCGACTCACACGGATTTCCATCTGTTTCAAACTGTTCGCCTCCGCAGCCGACGACACGGAAATCACCTTTGACCATGGTGACATCATCACCGGGATAGACATGATTGATGAGGGCTGGTGGCGTGGTTATGGCCCAGACGGACACTACGGACTCTTCCCAGCCAATTACGTCGAACTCCTATAAAAGTTACCAAACCACAGTCACCCCAGTTACCCCAGTTACAAAAACGTCCGCCCTGATAGCAGCCATTACAGCCCCCTGCTGTCGGTTTGTGTTCAGTATGAAGATGTCTGTCGGTTTGTGTTCAGTTTGATCACTCAGTTACGGAATACTCCCCATACTTTTTTTCTTGTTTAAAAGAATGTTTGTTTTGTCATAAAAGTGTTTTCAATAAAGTTTTCTTTCAAAAGAAAAAGTGTGTTTGGTTCAATTGCTGACAAAGGATTTTTTATGAACAGAAAATTGAAATGGTCATTAGTAAACTGTATTGTCCAGTGCACACTCCAAACCCGACAGACCATGTCTTAAAAAAAGTCAGCCCTTAAATGTTCAGATTTGCTCATTAATTTCATTTTAAAATCAACTTAATTAAAATAGATTTAGTAGTCATCTGATTTTGAACTAGCCACGACGGCCACAACAGTGCCGATGAAGAAACTGATGCCAGCTATATGTCACAATGTATACAATGTGTAGGCCGACGTATATGTCAGACGTCAAACGTATGCGACCGCGCTATAACTACCCGACGTCATCAGTGAGGAACCCCTGTATTTTTGAGGCAGAAGAAGAAATGGCTGCAAGGTTACTTTTGAGAACGGCAGTCCGGGCCGCCACAACCTGTCGGGCTTCCCCGATGAGGGGGCTTACCCGTGGCATGTCGTCTGGAGGTGCGTTTTTAATCGTTATGTATTCACTGAGTTGTTACGGACCCTGGCAGCATCTCCGCGAGGTGTTTATTGAAGCCCTGCCAAGGGCAGCCAAAGGCACGCTAGTGTGTCTCGTTACGTAGCCGGCCATCGGCTCGCTCTCTGGAAAACCAGTAATTCGTCAGCCGTGTGGTGAAACGGGTTCTTATTTCTTCTATTGATAATGTAACATTGTTTTACATCAAATTTATTTGGGTCGCCGCAAAACGGGCTTAAAAAATAGCGTCTTTCCTCAACCTAGCAAATTAGCCACATAACGTTAGCCACTTATTTAACCGAGTAATGAGTAGCAATACCCGGAAATATGTACGAGTGGATCTGAAATTGACTTTACTCTGTCTCTGATTTTGCCTTTTAAACATTAAAGGGATTCCAACCGACGACGAGCAAGCCACTGGTATGGAGAAGATTATTATGCGCGCTATGAGAGAGGGCTCGGTGCGTCTCCCATGTTTATTACCACTCTTTCACCCGCTTGTCCTAGTGGCTTTCTGATACATACATGCTGATTACGTCCGCGCTGACCGCGGATCTATACGTTATAATGTTCTCTCTTGTTCCGTCTCTTAGGACCCATACAACATGTTAAAGCCCAAGGAGTACGCCGGTTCTAAGGACGATCCACACCTTGTGCCCTCCATCACCAACAAAAGAATTGTGGGTTGTGTCTGTAAGTATTATTATTATTGTTGTTGTTGTTGTAGGAACAGGAATAAACAAGGCAGTCTGTGTGATTTGAATGTTGTGTTGAATAAACTCGTGCGTCGTCCTTGACGTTGTCATGGTGATGTCCTCTCAGGTGAAGAGGACAACACAGCGGTGGTGTGGTTTTGGCTCCATGACGGGGAACCTCAGCGCTGTCCCTCCTGCGGTGCCCACTACAAGCTGGTGGCTCATGAACTGCCGCACTGAGTCTGACGCCCGGACCTCAGCTCCCAGCGCGCCAGGATCCGAAACCAGCCAACCTCACTCACCTCATGCCTGACGTTACAACACAACTCGGAAGGGTCGGTCTTCATGACATGGGACCCAGTGCAATCGAATTCCTCAGTGAAAGACAGTTTACACCTGATAGTCGTACATTTTACCCTTTGACCAGTTAAACCTAATAATAAACTTCTTTTAACTCCTGGTTTGACTCTTGTTTGTTTATTCCTGTGATATGGTCTTGTTTACATCCAGTGACAGATGTTTATCTCACTGCATGAACTGCAATCCAGTGTGAACTATCCCAGGTATTCCACGCTGGAAACTGAGGGTTTTCCATTAAGAGTCACTTTAATATAAAGTTTAAGGAATGTAACTGGCTCCACACGCAGTCTAGACTTTTTTCTGCTCCTCTCCATTCTCTTTCTTTCGTTATCATAAATTTGTAATCATGAAAAAAGGAATCAAGCGTCACCTCTGCCTCTTATCTGGCATATGAGTCCCTCACAGAGTGTCAAAGAAAGATGAGTAGTGTCATCTGCAACTTCACGTTGGTAAAATAGCAAAATTCCTGTAGGCTCCACTAGAGGGCACTGTTTCATAGGTCCAGATGAAACCCACATAGAAAAATCTGAATATTTTGTTCCTGTAGAGTAATGTAGCAGACCAACGAGGACAAACAGAATGTTGTTGTTTATATAGTGCCAGACTAAATGACCAAAGGGCAAAGGGTTTTGTATCCTGTACATCTCTAATGTCTCAGATGTACAGGGCTCTGTCTGTCTGAGGTGAGGTTGAGGGGTCTGTCCAGAGCTGAGCATGGCAGGGTGAGAACACTTGAAGCCTTGGCTGTTTTTCTGGGTATGTTTTTCCTCATGTACAGTCTCTCATT
Organism: Chanos chanos; assembly: GCF_902362185.1. NCBI lineage: Eukaryota > Metazoa > Chordata > Actinopteri > Gonorynchiformes > Chanidae > Chanos > Chanos chanos. The sequence continues at coordinate 57,528,311 of NC_044497.1, forward strand.
AGTATAGTCTCTCGACAAAATGCAAATGTGTCTAAATGTCATTACACTGAAATGTTTTCTTCAGAGTGAGCGTACGAACCTTGTCAAACTGAAACTTGGTTCTTTTGCATATTACGCTGTTAGCTACTCTTTCATTGTTACTATTATTAGTAGTAGAAGTAGTACTATAATTATTATTTTAAATCTTTCACCTCTGTCCAAACCCCTTTGTGTCTGAAACTTCACAGAAAAACAATCACTAACCTGAAATAGTCTTATGATTACAGCACAAATCTCACACAGTTCAGTGAGTCAGTCGTTACAGCCATCTCTCTGACATCTTTAAACAGAATCTCTCATCCCGTAATGTGCTGGTATGAGCTCTACAAAAACAGCTTTCAAAAGTTTCTTTCTTTGTCCACATAACTGTAATTCATACATTTGCCACTATTTGCCTGTCGTTTACTGTCAGAACCTGAATGGCAGGCGTGGTTCTGAGAGAGGGACGCAGCCTCCCTCCGCGCCGCGTTCGCCCTCGTGTCTCGGGCTGATAATCGCCTTAACCTCGTGGGGAACGTGAGTGGTGCGGCGTGCGGGGCCGTGCGAGTGCTCTGGCTGTCAGGGGAGAGTCGTGGTCTCCAGCGTGAAGGGAGTTCATCCTCCACCAGGTCCCTTTGTATGGAAACAGTCTAATGTATCCTACACGCCACTGACACCAACCCTAACCCTAACCCTCAGGCCTCCTCTCTCAGACATGAGGTGGTGGTGTTAGGGTGTGGAGTGAAGCTGTAAAACACAGCCTTGACGTCTAATAGGATCATCAGCAACAAAATGACAGCCCGACACTCCGTCTGCCCTCACACACAAAACCACCAGACAGAACTACTCTATTTCTTCTCAACATCTCAGGTTCAAAGTGAATGTTTGTATTGTGCAGAGCAGATAAATTGTTAACTCTGATGTCAGCTAATGTTGGTTATGTCTGCCCTGCCTCACAAACACCAGACAACAGAGATGATTCATAGTAAAGGGAAGAAACATGCTGTTTAAAAACCAAGACAGGACTTCTCTCTCCCAGCATTTGTCCAGCTTTTGACCCCAACTCGACTCCAGAGGCATGAGAGCACTGTGGGCATAAGCCGTGACTTTAAGGTGTGTTGGAATATGTACTATAAGTAGTGTTGGAACATGTACTATAAGTAGTGTTGGAATATGTACTATAAGTAATGTTGGAATATGTACTATAAGTAGTGTTGGAACATGTACTATAAGTAGTGTTGGAATATGTACTATAAGTAGTGTTGGAACATGTACTATAAGTAGTGTTGGAATATGTACTATAAGTAGTGTTGGAACATGTACTATAAGTAGTGTTGGAATATGTACTATAAGTAATGTTGGAATATGTACTATAAGTAGTGTTGGAACATGTACTATAAGTAGTGTTGGAATATGTACGATAAGTAGTGTTGAAACATGTACTATAAGTAGTGTTGGAATATGTACTATAAGAATAGTACACTCAAAATCTGACAGATCATTTTGGCGATGGCTACACGAGACACAGGAGACCTATGTTGTGTTTTCTTGTGGCCAAAGACAGAGCAAACAGCTGAGTAACAGCATTTGACTGCATTCAGTGGGGCTCACACTCTGTCCTCTAAGTCCCTCATCCGCAGAATCTGTCTCTCCCTCACAGGCTGCAGTGCTGTCTGAGGTCTGAGGCGACTGGCACTGGCCCTGAGCTGCTAGAGTAGAGGCTCTCTGGAGTATGTGGCAACTCAGGATCACATGCAGCCAATCAGAGCAGAGTGCTCACATGCAGCCAATCAGAACAGGCACTGGAGCCCTTGATTAGTCCATTCAGTATTCAGCTGTGGACCTGACCTCAGTAACAGAGAGAGAGAGAAAAAAAAAAAACAGGTCTACATCAGTAGGTTTCAACATCGCACATGTCTGTAAAACGCAAGAAACGGTTTTGAAATCGTCATACCGCTTCAGGAATGCTACGTGTTTCATGAGGAGATGGGCACAGGATACAAAGAACTTTTTTTTTTTCTAACAATGTTATGGTCACAGTATGAAGCAGCGACGTAGCCAGAAATGTTTTTTCAGACAGGCCTCAGCAAAAGTGAGTGGGTACAAGTCTCACTCACGGTCTATCACTAGCTTACACATTCTTCATAACCTACTGCTGAACTGAGTGACAAGTCACACACCCCGTATCGCAACTGCAGCGTACTCAACAACCAAGCCAGTCCAATCTTCCGTTCTTTGTTTGCACTGAAACTGAATATGTAGTAAACCACAAAATACTGCCGCATTTTTAGGCTATTCACCAAGTATGAAAAACGCACGACCTGTCGCAACAAACATACAATATAATGCTGTCACAACACTAGATGGGTTTCCATCAAACTATTTAATGCAAATTAACGCTTAAACTTCACATTGAATCTTTTAAGTCGCATAAGAAATTTATTCACTGGAAAGAGGTGTGTAGGTACACGATCTGCCCCGGCTGCCCGATCTGTTCTGCACATGCGCGCGCTTGCGTAAATGTAGCCTAACCCTAACCCTAATAATCAGCGCATGCCTGTGCAGAACGGGTCATGTTTCCCGGGGACGGATCATGCACTTACATGGTGATTAGCGTAGGGTAAAATGATACTGGTTGATGGAAACAGCGTTAGTCGCATCAACAAGGGGTTTGTTGCGATTTTATCACGTATTTCCGTTGAAGTTGCCCTCGACGAGTTTCAAACCCACATCTGTTCACATCTCCTGCCGGGATGAGGAGAGTGTACATTTTTAATCGGCATAACACAGCTGATGGAAACGAGCACAGACATTTCCTTAGCTGAATTTTCACGAATGCGCTTAAAATATGTGAATGTGTTGGGCAGAACACCAGCTCCTACCTCCTGTCAGACATTTACATCGCTGGAACTATGAAGTCAAAACCAAACTTGTTAACTGGCTAATACAGATGTCAGTCAAACCCATTAAGCATTAGGCTACACAACTTAAAAATTAGAACACATTTTCTTTATTTCAGGAGTGTTTGTGATGATATTTTAGTTATATTATCAACCAATTTAACAAACAATAACATATTTTATTTTATTTTTTTTAGTATTAATTATTTCCATCCTAACTCAGGGAGCCTGTGCATCTTTCGGGCCGGCCTAGGCCCGTCAGGCTTGTCCGTTGGCTACGGGCCTGGTATGAAGTCCATGAAAACATCTTTAACTCAAACAGAACAGTTTCACAGTCATGTGTCTTCTCTCAGTGAGTTTTGGGAACAGCTTCTGAAGACGTGACGGAGCCTCAGCCGCATGCCCGTGTTTTTCACTCAGGGTTTCCAGTGTTTCAAAGGTCCAGGAAAGGGAAGAACACTTCTCACTTCGCTGCTTAAGATGCTAAGAGCCCATGTCTGAACAAGCTCTCGACGTCGTTTATAGAAACAATGCAACCCATTATGCTAACTGAGAACCAGAGAAGACGAGCAGTTAAGAGTCCTCCAGAGACACTCAGCACCCCCCCCACACACACACCCGCCCATCTGCATTTTCCTCCCTCAGTTTGCTCCAACAGAGAGCCGACACTCAGGGCGTTTGTAATGAATTTTGGGGGAGCAAAGCGGGAATGTGCCTCCGTGGAGTGGAGGAGTGGAAGGAGACTATGACACAGTGGAGGACAATGGAGCGTGATTAGAACTCGGTTTATTGTCTGCTATTAGTCTGCTGCAGAGACATGGTCTCCATGACAACCGGATGTCTGAAATCTAGACTCCAATAGCGCTTGTCAAAAAAGCCATTGCGGAGCTGCGTGTGGCGTCTGTGCGGTGGCAGAGGAGGGGACAGCACTTTGTCCAGTGTACTGAGCTGCACTGCGGGACACTCTTTCTCCTGCTGTCTCCGTCGGCCAGGTATGACAGGCTGATGGAACAGTGCCGTATTAAAGAGAGGGCTGGACTCAGTCAGAACCACACTGTGTGTAAAACCTGCTCATTCAAGAGAGTGAAAACCGTATTCAATGTCAAGTGCTTTTTCACTCAACGCCTAAACAAAGGAAACGGCTGGCAGCCTCTGTCCTCTTCTCCCTCACATACATGTTATGAAACTGGAACAGTCATTTGTAGGGGGAGAGACAGACAGCTGTGCAAAGTCACAGACCCGTTTCCTTCCCTGAAACACCTGCAAGAAAAGAGCATTCTGTAAAGATGCTCCCACGAGGGTCAGAGACAGATCACTGCCTGTCTCCCTCCCTCAGGGCACTGCCTGTCTCCCTCTCTCAGAGCACTGCCTGTCTCCCTCCCTAAGGTCACTGCCTGTCTCCCTCTCTCCCGACACTGCCTGTCTCCCTCTCTCAGGGCACTGCCTGTCTCCCTCTCTCAAGACACTGCCTGTCGCCCTCTCTCAAGACACTGCCTGTCTCCCTCTCTCAGAGCACTGTCTGTCTCCCTCCCTCAGGGCACTGCCTGTCTCCCTCTCTCAGAGCACTGTCTGTCTCCCTCTCTAAGGGCACTGCCTGTCTCCCTCTCCAAAGACACTGCCTGTCGCCCTCTCTCAGGGCACTGCCTGTCGTCCTGTCTCAGAGCACTGCCTCTCTCCCTCTCTCAGGGCACTGCCTCTCTCCCTCTCTCAGGGCACTGCCTGTCTCCCTCTCTCAGAGCACTGTCTGTCTCCCTCTCTAAGGGCACTGCCTGTCTCCCTCTCTAAAGACACTGCCTGTCTCCCTCTCTCTCTAAAGACACTGCCTGTCTCCCTCTCTCAGGGCACTGTCTCCCACCCTCTCTCAGGGCACTGCCTGTCTCCCTCTCTCAGGGCACTGCCTGTCTCCCTCTCTCAGAGCACTGTCTGTCTCCCTCTCTAAGGGCACTGTCTGTCTCCCTCTCTAAGGGCACTGCCTGTCTCCCTCTCTAAAGACACTGCCTGTCTCCCTCTCTCAGGGCACTGTCTCCCACCCTCTCTCAGGGCACTGCCTGTCTCCTTCTCTAAAGACACTGCCTCTCTCCCTCTCTCAGGGCACTGCCTGTCTCCCTCTCTCAGAGCACTGTCTGTCTCCCTCTCTAAGGGCACTGCCTGTCTCCCTCTCTAAAGACACTGCCTGTCTCCCACTCTCTCTAAAGACACTGCCTGTCGCCCTCTCTCAAGACACTGCCTCTCTCCCTCTCTCAGGGCACTGCCTGTCTCCCTCTCTCAGAGCACTGTCTGTCTCCCTCTCTAAGGGCACTGCCTGTCTCCCTCTCTAAAGACACTGCCTGTCTCCCACTCTCTCTAAAGACACTGCCTTTCTCCCTCTCTCAAGACACTGCCTGTCTCCCTCTCTCAGGGCACTGCCTGTCTCCCTCTCTCAGGGCACTGCCTGTCTCCCTCTCTCAGGGCTACCCAGTCATCTTCAGGAGATTTTGCTGCCTTAGGGGAGGCAATTCAGAGACTTCTCTCACGTGGATGATGGATAGAGAGATGTGAGTTTTCTTAGGTGGGTAACACCCTAGAGAGCAAAACTCTCAAAATGCTCTTTTTCACGGCGGTGTCTCCTCTCAGCATTTCAGTCCCAGGGCGTCTTCCCTCAGGGCTACAGCACTCTGTCGGCCGGACCTGATCACTGCTCTGTTTGAGACAGGCTTTTTTTTCTGCCGTTGGCTATCACTGCGATGCCTCGCGGAGTGTTTGATATACACATTTTGTTCCATTTCCCATTTTGCCTGAAATGTGTTCTGCTGTTAGTGACCGTGAGGGCACGAGTTTTTGTACTTTAATCCTCCATCTAAAAAAAGCCACATTTTAGCCTTGGATCAGGGGCGAACTGAAACCGACACATTCGTATGTTTGGGGAAATGTTTTAAGCTTTAAATGGTTTGCCAGGGAAAAAATGTGAAAAAAAAATCTTATGACTGAAACCGTACATTGATTAATCCATAAAGCCCTGCACAGGGACGCTCTGACGTTCAGAAATAATAACTTCCCTCATAAAGAGGATTTCATCAGCGGCTGAGAGACAACTTTGGCCACAGAGAGTGGAAGCAGCTGGAGGATGGAGGAGAGCCTGTAAGCCTGTACAGCCATGCCCCCCCCCACCCTGCACAACCACACAGCCATGCCTGCCCCCCCCCCCCCCCCCCCCCCCCCGCACCACCACACAGCCATGCCCCCCCCCACCCTGCACAACCACACAGCCATGCCCCCCCCCACCCTGCACAACCACACAGCCCTTTCCCCACACAAAGCCCAGAGCACAGAGCACAGCCCGGCATGGAGCACAGCCTGGGTTACAGCACAGCCTGGCATGGAGCACAGCCTGGGTTAACGAGTCATATGCTGAGCTATTAACTGAAGCTGATCCACACACACAAATACACACACATCACGATCACCCTGCTGTGATATGTGTGTGTGCGCGCGCGTGTAGATTCTATATTGAATAAGAATATGATGGTACTAAGAATGTATGAATCCACTTGGCTGAGAGCGCTAGTAGCATGCAGTGACACTCCATTCTCTGATAGCCAACATGGTGTGTGTGTGTGTGTGTGTGTGTGTGTGTGTGTGAAGATTGCCGGAGATGGCTGCTCTCCCACTCTGCTGGCGACCTCTTCTCTGTCATCCTTTGCCATCTGGCCTTTCATTCAGCCTCTGCTTTTCCTTCATAACACACTCTCAACACAATCACCAGCTCTCCTTCATAACACACTCTCAACACAATCACCAGCTCTCCTTCATAACACACTCTCAGCACAATCACCAGCTCTCCTTCATAACACTCTCAACACAATCACCAGCTCTCCTTCATAACACTCTCAACACAATCACCAGCTCTCCTTCATAACACTCTCTCAACACAATCACCAGCTCTCCTTCATAACACTCTCAACACAATCACCAGCACTCCTTCATAACACTCTCAACACAATCACCAGCACTCCTTCATAACACTCTCAACACAATCACCAGCTCTCCTCCATAACACTCTCAACGCAATCACTAGCACTCCTTCATAACACACTCTCAACACAATCACCAGCTCTCCTTCATAACACTCTCTCAACACAATCACCAGCTCTCCTCCATAACACTCTCAACACAATCACCATCACTCCTTCATAACACTCTCTCAACACAATCACCAGCTCTCCTTCATAACACACTCTCAACACAATCACCAGCTCTCCCTCATAACACACTCTCAACACAATCACCAGCTCTCCTTCATAACACTCTCTCAACACAATCACCAGCTCTCCTTCATAACACACTCTCAACACAATCACCAGCTCTCCTTCATAACACTCTCTCAACACAATCACCAGCTCTCCTTCATAACACACTCTCAACACAGTCACCAGCTCTCCTTCATAACACTCTCAACACAATCACCAGCTCTCCTTCATAACACACTCTCAACACAATCACCAGCTCTCCTCCATAACACTCTCAACACAATCACTAGCACTCCTTCATAACACACTCTCAACACAATCACCAGCTCTCCTTCATAACACACTCTCAACACAGTCACCAGCTCTCCTTCATAACACTCTCAACACAATCACCAGCTCTCCTTCATAACACTCTCAACACAATCACCAGCTCTCCTTCATAACACTCTCAACACAATCACCAGCTCTCCTTCATAACACTCTCTCAACACAATCACCAGCTCTCCTTTAAAACACACTCTCAACACAGTCACCAGCTCTCCTTCATAACACTCTCAACACAATCACCAGCTCTCCTTCATAACACTCTCTCAACACAATCACCAGCTCTCCTTTAAAACACACTCTCAGCACAATCACCAGCTCTCCTTCATAACACTCTCAACACAATCACCAGCTCTCCTTCATAACACTCTCAACACAATCACCAGCTCTCCTTCATAACACTCTCTCAACACAATCACCAGCTCTCCTTCATAACACTCTCAACACAATCACCAGCACTCCTTCATAACACTCTCAACACAATCACCAGCACTCCTTCATAACACTCTCAACACAATCACCAGCTCTCCTCCATAACACTCTCAACACAATCACTAGCACTCCTTCATAACACACTCTCAACACAATCACCAGCTCTCCTTCATAACACTCTCTCAACACAATCACCAGCTCTCCTCCATAACACTCTCAACACAATCACCATCACTCCTTCATAACACTCTCTCAACACAATCACCAGCTCTCCTTCATAACACACTCTCAACACAATCACCAGCTCTCCCTCATAACACACTCTCAACACAATCACCAGCTCTCCTTCATAACACTCTCTCAACACAATCACCAGCTCTCCTTCATAACACACTCTCAACACAATCACCAGCTCTCCTTCATAACACTCTCTCAACACAATCACCAGCTCTCCTTCATAACACACTCTCAACACAGTCACCAGCTCTCCTTCATAACACTCTCAACACAATCACCAGCTCTCCTTCATAACACACTCTCAACACAATCACCAGCTCTCCTCCATAACACTCTCAACACAATCACTAGCACTCCTTCATAACACACTCTCAACACAATCACCAGCTCTCCTTCATAACACACTCTCAACACAGTCACCAGCTCTCCTTCATAACACTCTCAACACAATCACCAGCTCTCCTTCATAACACTCTCAACACAATCACCAGCTCTCCTTCATAACACTCTCAACACAATCACCAGCTCTCCTTCATAACACTCTCTCAACACAATCACCAGCTCTCCTTTAAAACACACTCTCAACACAGTCACCAGCTCTCCTTCATAACACTCTCAACACAATCACCAGTTTTACAGTTTTACAGTTACGTTTGCCTTTATTCTTGTCCAGCTGTGAGTACATCATTAATCTGTCTGAATCATCCTGGGCTGAACCATCAGGTTGTTTATGCAGCGTGTGTTTACTGATGGGACACAGTGTGGACTTTAACGGCATCCAGAGGCTCCTGCTGAGATGGATCTCTTCCTTTTCTATCTCACTGGATCTCTTCCTTTTCTATCTCACTGGATCTCTTCCTTTTCTATCTCACTGGGCCATAATAACAAAAAAACATGAAACGTTTTGTTACTTAGTGTTACAGATGCTGTAGGAAGACCCTGAGGTGTTCAGTGTACTTCCTCTCAGATTAGCTCATCAGTCCTCTAAGCACAAGTCACTTGGCACCAGTTCAACCAGCAGACGCACAGGTGAAATGGCATGGAAACAGACAAGATGAGACAGAACGTGTCGCGCTGGCTGAGCCTGGGTCACCGGTTCTGTCGGGTCAGTGCTGGGATCACAGGCGCTATTAGGCCAGTGCTGGGATCACTGGTTCCATTAGCCCAATGCTGGGATCACAGGTTCTATTAGGCCAGTGCTGGGGTCTCTAGGTTGATAGAATGCATATATGTCATATAGGAGACCGTTATAATTCACTTTGTAATGAAACTGACTAATGTGCACTGTATTTTGGGAGGTGAAAATATTTTTTAAGACATATAGTGGCACCCAGAGTCCACCTTTACTGTCCATGTGTGTAAGACATGTCAAACATGTGGGTTTCTTGCAGTAACAGTAAAATATCCAGTCATGTCAAATTTACACAGTGTTGTATATTAATTCACACTGTGTTTTACAGTACAGACAGAGACAGGCTGGCTCATGGAAGAGCTGCCTGAAAAGGAAAAAAAACAAAAACATAACAGCTACGTAAATATCATAACCTTTGTACGCTGACTGCTCTCTGTGATGATGGAGGTGTCTGAGTGGTGGATAGAAATGTCATGACGGGGCCACACCATAGTTCCACACCGAGTGCTGCCGGTCTCAGAGCAGACGCGTCGCTAACATGTTTCCTTCAGAGGTGCAGAGAAGAGTGACAAACCTGTTTCCTCCTGTCACTCAGGGCACTCACACTGTGGGCATTCTGCCTCTTTAAGCGGCGCCAGTGCCAATAAAACTGATCGTCTTCCCGAAGCACTGCCTAATCACCCACTGTACAGACAATCAAAACATCTCTGTCTGGCTTCCATTTGTCTGATGAAGTCTCTATGTTGACTTTGTTCAAACGAAAGCAAAACATCATTGAGGATGATGAGTTTCACATCACACTGACACAGACGTCTGACTCAGCTCTGTAGCAATAAAACACACAGGCTGAATACAGAAAGAGCTTTCCACGCAGCTCCACTGAGTCCTACATGAGAATGAAGCATAGTTATTGTGGATTTTTGTAGCTATGTTCCTTATGTTTACTTAGTCTCTAGAGGATCACTGTTTAAGGGGAATAAATTCTACATGATAAGAGTCATTTGTGTTAGAATTAAAAAACAGTTAAAAAATGTAAACTTATTTTGTCTAGGCTCAAAGAGTCGTTTTTAACTCTTTGTCAGGTTCCATGAGGTTTGTCAAAGCTAATCTCACACTCATGATATTACTGCTCTCTGTGCAGTGAAAGACACCTCACTCAAGCCACAGAAAAAAAACAGACACCTCACTCAAGGAAGACACCTCACTCAAGCCACAGAAAAAAAACAGACACCTCACTCAAGGAAGACACCTCACTCAAGCCACAGAAAAGAAACAGACACCTCACTCAAGGAAGACACCTCACTCAAGCCACAGAAAAAAAACAAAGACACCTCACTCAAGGAAGACACCTCACTCAAGAAATGGTGTGTTCCATTTAAACCCGGAAGTCGGAATTTCTGAGTTCTCAGTTGGAAATTTCAACGGGAACGTCCCCTGTAGTCAGATTTCCAACTCGGAAAGTTGGAGGAACCTCATCAATCCTGACTTCAAAATCCAAGCTGGCTGCCCTCAGTAGTGAAGTAGTGAGAGCTGTAGTAATATACTGTTAATATACTGCATTTCTGTCTTATTTGTGTTTCATTAAATCAGTCAAACACACAGCACTGTCCAACGTCTATCTGTGGACATGTTGCTACAGTGTTTGTATGCACAAAATACCGCATAATGTGTTGTTATCAACTGGCATTGCTAACAATGGCTAATCTGGCTAAAACATAGACTTGTCCTGGAGTGTGGTCAACACGGGTGTGACGTCATTCCCAGCTCCGAATTCCGACTTCTGAGGTAAATGGAACACACCAGCACAGGCAGTCCTTGGTGTCATGTATCATGGATGAGGCACAGCAGAGACATCTTCTGTAATGGGAATCACAGTCCTCTGTAATGGGAATTACAGTCATCTGTAATGGGAATTAAAGTGGTCTGTAATGGGAATTACAGTCCTCTGTAGTGGGAATCACAGTTGTCTGTACTGGGAATTAAAGTGGTCTGTAATGGGAATTACAGTCCTCTGTAATGGGAATCACAGTCATCTGTAATGGGAATTAAAGTGGTCTGTAATGGGAATTGCAGTCCTCTGTAATAGGAATTACAGTCATCTGTAATGGGAATTAAAGTGGTCTGTAATGGGAATTACAGTCCTCTGTAGTGGGAATCACAGTTGTCTGTACTGGGAATTAAAGTGGTCTGTAATGGGAATTACAGTCCTCTGTAATGGGAATCACAGTCCTCTGTAATGGGAAATACATTCTGACCAGAGAAAGGCTCTGTCAGGTTTAGGATGAGGGAACTGTACACACACAGCAGTGTGGGAAATCAGATGTAATATGGGTAATCACTGTATCATTAGAGCCATGCCAGTAAAGTGAGTGATCCATACACAGCATGTCAGTGGATGTAAAACAGATGAAGTCTTGGTTAAGCAAAGCACATACTGGGCATGTCCATCATCCACCGCCTGACCACAGTGCATCTGAACCTGCAGACACTCCACAATTCAATTTCCCCTCAATTTCCAATGCTTGGCTCAGTGCACCATGTGATTACTCTCCTAAAAACAATGGACGGCTGTCTTTATCAACATGATTGGGTTTTGTCCATTATTCTGTCTTATGACTCAACCTCAGCTTCACATATTCTCTCTCTCTCTCTCTTCCTGTCTCTCTCTCTTCCTGTCTCTCTCTCTCCCTAAATCTACCTGCCTCTCTCTTTCTTTTTGTCTGTCTGTCACTCTTCCTTCCTTTCCCCCTCTCTCTCTCCCTCTTTGGTTCTCTCTCTCTCTCTCTCTCTCTTCCTGCCTGTATCTCTGTTTCTCTTTCCCTCTCCTTTTCTCTCTTTTTCTTTCTCATTATCATGCAATCTGTCCCCCTGGGCTTGAATCTCATTACTCAGACAAACTGTGACAGTCAGTTCTGCAAAATACAGCAACCCAATTTTGTCTAATTTTACCTATTACCTTTCAGAGTGATGTTTGTGACCATCCACTGAGCTCATTTAGAACACATTCTAAACCCAAATTTAGACAGGGGAAAAAATAAATATTAAAATGAATGTTCACAAGAAGAACCAAAGCAGCCTACTGCTATAAAGCCTCATAAAGACCAGGTTTACAGTCTCTCCTGTCTCTGTTTCATAAAGACCAGGTTTACAGTCTCTCCCGTCTGTTTCATAAAGACCAGGTTTACAGTCTCTCCCGTCTGTTTCATAAAGACCAGGTTTACAGTCTCTCCTGTCTCTGTTTCATAAAGACCAGGTTTACAGTCTCTCCCGTCTGTTTCATAAAGACCAGGTTTACAGTCTCTCCTGTCTCTGTTTCATAAAGACCAGGTTTACAGTCTCTCCTGTCTCTGTTTCATAAAGACCAGGTTTACAGTCTCTCCTGTCTCTGTTTCATAAAGACCAGGTTTACAGTCTCTCCTGTCTCTGTTTCATAAAGACCAGGTTTACAGTCTCTCCTGTCTCTGTTTCATAAAGACCAGGTTTACAGTCTCTCCCGTCTCTGTTTCATAAAGACCAGGTTTACAGTCTCTCCCGTCTGTTTCATAAAGACCAGGTTTACAGTCTCTCCTGTCTCTGTTTCATAAAGACCAGGTTTACAGTCTCTCCTGTCTCTGTTTCATAAAGACCAGGTTTACGGTCTCTCCTGTCTCTGTTTCATAAAGACCAGGTTTACAGTCTCTCCTGTCTCTGTTTCATAAAGACCAGGTTTACAGTCTCTCCCGTCTGTTTCATAAAGACCAGGTTTACAGTCTCTCCTGTCTCTGTTCCATAAAGACCAGGTTTACAGTCTCTCCCGTCTGTTTCATAAAGACCAGGTTTACAGTCTCTCCTGTCTCTGTTTCATAAAGACCAGGTTTACAGTCTCTCCCGTCTGTTTCATAAAGACCAGGTTTACAGTCTCTCCCGTCTGTTTCATAAAGACCAGGTTTACGGTCACTCCTGTCTCTGTTTCATAAAGACCAGGTTTACAGTCTCTCCTGTCTCTGTTTCATAAAGACCAGGTTTACAGTCTCTCCTGTCTCTGTTCCATAAAGACCAGGTTTACAGTCTCTCCTGTCTCTGTTTCATAAAGACCAGGTTTACAGTCTCTCCTGTCTCTGTTCCATAAAGACCAGGTTTACAGTCTCTCCTGTCTCTGTTTCATAAAGACCAGGTTTACAGTCTCTCCTGTCTCTGTTTCATAAAGACCAGGTTTACAGTCTCTCCCGTCTGTTTCATAAAGACCAGGTTTACAGTCTCTCCTGTCTCTGTTTCATAAAGACCAGGTTTACAGTCTCTCCTGTCTCTGTTTCATAAAGACCAGGTTTACAGTCTCTCCCGTCTGTTTCATAAAGACCAGGTTTACAGTCTCTCCTGTCTCTGTTTCATAAAGACCAGGTTTACAGTCTCTCCCGTCTGTTTCATAAAGACCAGGTTTACAGTCTCTCCTGTCTCTGTTTCATAAAGACCAGGTTTACAGTCTCTCCCGTCTGTTTCATAAAGACCAGGTTTACAGTCTCTCCTGTCTCTGTTTCATAAAGACCAGGTTTACAGTCTCTCCTGTCTCTGTTTCATAAAGACCAGGTTTACAGTCTCTCCCGTCTGTTTCATAAAGACCAGGTTTACAGTCTCTCCTGTCTCTGTTTCATAAAGACCAGGTTTACAGTCTCTCCCGTCTGTTTCATAAAGACCAGGTTTACAGTCTCTCCTGTCTCTGTTTCATAAAGACCAGGTTTACAGTCTCTCCTGTCTCTGTTTCATAAAGACCAGGTTTACAGTCTCTCCCGTCTGTTTCATAAAGACCAGGTTTACAGTCTCTCCTGTCTCTGTTTCATAAAGACCAGGTTTACAGTCTCTCCCGTCTGTTTCATAAAGACCAGGTTTACAGTCTCTCCTGTCTCTGTTTCATAAAGACCAGGTTTACAGTCTCTCCCGTCTGTTCCATAAAGACCAGGTTTACAGTCTCTCCTGTCTCTGTTTCATAAAGACCAGGTTTACAGTCTCTCCTGTCTCTGTTCCATAAAGACCAGGTTTACAGTCTCTCCTGTCTCTGTTTCATAAAGACCAGGTTTACAGTCTCTCCTGTCTCTGTTTCATAAAGACCAGGTTTACAGTCTCTCCCGTCTGTTTCATAAAGACCAGGTTTACAGTCTCTCCTGTCTCTGTTCCATAAAGACCAGGTTTACAGTCTCTCCTGTCTCTGTTTCATAAAGACCAGGTTTACAGTCTCTCCCGTCTGTTTCATAAAGACCAGGTTTACAGTCTCTCCTGTCTCTGTTTCATAAAGACCAGGTTTACAGTCTCTCCCGTCTGTTTCATAAAGACCAGGTTTACAGTCTCTCCTGTCTCTGTTTCATAAAGACCAGGTTTACAGTCTCTCCTGTCTCTGTTTCATAAAGACCAGGTTTACAGTCTCTCCCGTCTGTTTCATAAAGACCAGGTTTACAGTCTCTCCTGTCTCTGTTTCATAAAGACCAGGTTTACAGTCTCTCCCGTCTGTTTCATAAAGACCAGGTTTACAGTCTCTCCTGTCTCTGTTTCATAAAGACCAGGTTTACAGTCTCTCCCGTCTGTTTCATAAAGACCAGGTTTACAGTCTCTCCTGTCTCTGTTTCATAAAGACCAGGTTTACAGTCTCTCCCGTCTGTTTCATAAAGACCAGGTTTACAGTCTCTCCTGTCTCTGTTTCATAAAGACCAGGTTTACAGTCTCTCCCGTCTGTTTCATAAAGACCAGGTTTACAGTCTCTCCCGTCTGTTTCATAAAGACCAGGTTTACAGTCTCTCCTGTCTCTGTTTCATAAAGACCAGGTTTACAGTCTCTCCCGTCTGTTTCATAAAGACCAGGTTTACAGTCTCTCCCGTCTGTTTCATAAAGACCAGGTTTACAGTCTCTCCTGTCTCTGTTTCATAAAGACCAGGTTTACAGTCTCTCCTGTCTCTGTTTCATAAAGACCAGGTTTACAGTCTCTCCCGTCTGTTTCATAAAGACCAGGTTTACAGTCTCTCCTGTCTCTGTTTCATAAAGACCAGGTTTACAGTCTCTCCCGTCTGTTTCATAAAGACCAGGTTTACAGTCTCTCCTGTCTCTGTTTCATAAAGACCAGGTTTACAGTCTCTCCCGTCTGTTTCATAAAGACCAGGTTTACAGTCTCTCCCGTCTGTTTCATAAAGACCAGGTTTATAGTCTCTCCCGTCTGTTTCATAAAGACCAGGTTTACAGTCTCTCCCGTCTGTTTCATAAAGACCAGGTTTACGGTCTCTCCTGTCTCTGTTTCATAAAGACCAGGTTTACGGTCACTCCTGTCTCTGTTTCATAAAGACCAGGTTTACAGTCTCTCCTATCTCTGTTTCATAAAGACCAGGTTTACAGTCTCTCCCGTCTGTTTCATAAAGACCAGGTTTACAGTCTCTCCCGTCTGTTTCATAAAGACCAGGTTTACGGTCTCTCCTGTCTCTGTTTCATAAAGACCAGGTTTACAGTCTCTCCCGTCTGTTTCATAAAGACCAGGTTTACAGTCTCTCCTGTCTCTGTTTCATAAAGACCAGGTTTACAGTCTCTCCTGTCTCTGTTTCATAAAGACCAGGTTTACAGTCTCTCCCGTCTGTTTCATAAAGACCAGGTTTACAGTCTCTCCTGTCTCTGTTTCATAAAGACCAGGTTTACAGTCTCTCCTGTCTCTGTTTCATAAAGACCAGGTTTACAGTCTCTCCCGTCTGTTTCATAAAGACCAGGTTTACAGTCTCTCCTGTCTCTGTTTCATAAAGACCAGGTTTACAGTCTCTCCCGTCTGTTTCATAAAGACCAGGTTTACAGTCTCTCCCGTCTGTTTCATAAAGACCAGGTTTACAGTCTCTCCTGTCTCTGTTTCATAAAGACCAGGTTTACGGTCTCTCCTGTCTCTGTTTCATAAAGACCAGGTTTACAGTCTCTCCTATCTCTGTTTCATAAAGACCAGGTTTACAGTCTCTCCCGTCTGTTTCATAAAGACCAGGTTTACAGTCTCTCCTGTCTCTGTTTCATAAAGACCAGGTTTACAGTCTCTCCTGTCTCTGTTCCATAAAGACCAGGTTTACAGTCTCTCCTGTCTCTGTTTCATAAAGACCAGGTTTACGGTCTGTCCTGTCTCTGTTTCATAAAGACCAGGTTTACAGTCTCTCCTGTCTCTGTTTCATAAAGACCAGGTTTACAGTCTCTCCTGTCTCTGTTTCATAAAGACCAGGTTTACAGTCTCTCCCGTCTGTTTCATAAAGACCAGGTTTACAGTCTCTCCTGTCTCTGTTTCATAAAGACCAGGTTTACAGTCTCTCCTGTCTCTGTTTCATAAAGACCAGGTTTACAGTCTCTCCTGTCTCTGTTTCATAAAGACCAGGTTTACAGTCTCTCCTGTCTCTGTTTCATAAAGACCAGGTTTACAGTCTCTCCCGTCTCTGTTTCATAAAGACCAGGTTTACGGTCTCTCCCATCTGTTTCATAAAGACCAGGTTTACGGTCTGTCCTGTCTCTGTTTCATAAAGACCAGGTTTACAGTCTCTCCCGTCTGACTTGTCCTGGGATGGGCATTGTGTTGTCACCTCATTCCCCTGATGGACTTTTCCAGACTCAGCTCTCACAGTCACATCAAGACCCACAAAGAACCCAAACACTCAGCACGACTGGACCACAGAGCTGGTCGAACATTGCAAATCAGTGAAAAGGTTTTTGTCTGTTTGTTTGTGTTTAACAAAGCACCACTATCTTATTTTCAGACATTCCTTAGTCTTTTTTGAAAAGTTGATTAATATCTAAGCCACTGAGTCATTTTATCTTAACTCCTGACTACACAGCTGGTGATATGTTGTAGATAAGAGGAGATACACTGAACTGGTTTGATTACATACATGAACATGTCTTTACCGTTGTATGCGAGAGGACAAATGAGGCAGGCAGCGTTTGACAGTCGATGATCTTAAAGGAAATGAGCTGTGGAGCTGAAAACACCAGGTCAGCAAAGCTAATATTAGTCAAGCCCTGTTCACAGACACAGTTCATCTCTGTTAATTGCAAGTCATTCATACCTTATGGCCCATTTCCCACAATGCACATGAAGAACACAGATGATAACAAAGCCAGCCAGGCAGCCCCGACACTAAAAGCCATGGCTTAAACCAGAGAAGAAAAAAATTAATGACTGTTGAAAAAGACTGGGCCGTATCCCTGTCCTCTTCTGGTCTCCCTCTCCTTGTGACCAATTAACTTTAATTAACAAGATAAATGTCAGTTTTGATGAAGACTGTGTAAGACATCCATGTGATGTTTGGTATTATTCCAACACACTCAGTCCTGTTAGGCTTTAACTAACTTTCGTAAAAGAAGAGGCACGTCAGAGAACGGGGACCAGAGCCATTCGTTCATGTACTTCACATTCCTAATCATCCGGGGCCCTGGATGCCCGGCTACTTCGTGTCACGTCAGCTGACATAATGAAGACTGGACCGGGGTTAATGTGAGGCCCAGTTCAAAAGACCTTCGGTTCAGAACACTCACCCGTCCCCGGGGCCCTCGCAGCGTGCTCCAGCAGCTGTCTCTGGGACTATACGACCAGAGACGAGGTGTCAAGAATTTAACCTTTTTCTTGAAGATGGAGAGCCGCTTTGAAATGTCAGGCAAGCCACCTGACAAAAGAAGAGAGATGCTGTTGTAAGATTAAGATTGTGTAACTGATGCCCACTGCCAGCCTCCTTCAAATCCCATTTTGGCAGCTGAATATTCGAGAGCCCCTGTGTCTCAAGCCCAACAGAAGATTGAAGGGCATCATTATTCCCTCCGAGACTGATCATGACATTGGCGTTTGTGTGCCGCGATGTGTTGATAAACCAAAGATAATTTTTTTTATATTAATAATTTTATATTCAAATTAATTTAACAGTTTTTAACAGCTGACTTCACAATATCTCTCAGTTCTTAATTGATTCGTGAAACATGTTCTCACATGCTATTCTTGCTAACGAACTTTTTTGCTGTGACTCCAAATGAGAAGAGAAGGACACAGTAAAGGCGACTGCATGAAGAAGTTAGCACAGTCCGAGTCTGCAGTTACTATGAGAGGCTATGGTAACGGTCGTTTTTATGCTACATTACGCCCGGTGACCAGATGTGCCATCTGACTCTTATCTGAAGACCGAGAAGTTGGCACACAGATTCATACGCCTCTGCCCTCTGTGCTCCCGCCTCCCCGACGCAAAATCTCCTAATAACCTGAGTATCTTTGATCTGTCAAGTCTTGCTCAAACCAGAAGGCTGTGGTGACACAGTGAGCGTGCACTCATCCGTTATACGCCGTTTTACAGAGGAAATCTTTCAGAAGGACCAGAAAATTGATCTGTTCAGGTAAGCCAACGTGCTGTTTGTTTTTTAAAAAAGGTCTGTCTTTTGATGTGCGTGCGAATTTCGGAACGTGTTTTTCTTTTTCTTTTTTTTAATTTGCGGCATAACTTGGAAAGGTATTTGTGCGTCAGCGACCGACAGTTTGGGTATTCGTATGTAATGCCGATAATATCCGTAACTCGACTGACCGGATGTATTTCTCCACTGTTCCAAGATATGGAGCGGAATCACCCGGTTTAAAACTGAAAATGTGTATAGAAAAGAAGTCTTACAGTTAACCAGCCGCCGAGTAACCTAGATAAAATAATTCTAGAAACGGCCTGTAGTAAAAACGCCAAAGTTTAAATTATTTCATATATTTCAACAAATTATCTCTTGCCTGGCTCTGGTTTAAATATAAACGTGATTCCATAGGGGGTCGCCTACATTACTGTGTTAACAAGAAATTAAATAAGTCTGTCAGAGACCGAGGGAAAACAGCAACTTTTATTGCTGTGATGTAGGGATTGACTGTATCAGATTGACAGACATTCGTCTCTTCATCCAAAGAATAACCTTCGAATTTTTATTCTGTCTCAGACGACTAAAGCGTTTTCCAAAATAAATGAATAAAGTAAAATCGAATAAAATGAAAATAAAGATCGCCGGGGTTTGCACAGCTCCTCAGAACAGATATGTTGACATAGTCCGTCTACTTTTTCGAACTCCCTTATCTGGGCGCCAGATTCGCTAAGGGCTGCCGCTGTCTTATCTCTGCATTGTGTGTCTGTGACTCTGCCACGCTGATCAAATCCACGGAGTCCACTGCCTTTAATGTTCTGGTCCTGTTTTGACCGGGATTGGCGACAAATCATCTTATCATACCTGAGATGGAGGACACAAATACAACGACGCCACCGCATTTATAATGTCACTGATAGCGCTGATGGGGCGATACGGTTGAGTAAATATACTCTCTGGGCAAATGATGAGTCTTTTTCAGGTCACCTTCTCTGGTTTGAGTTCGTGTACCAGCAGAGAGGCTTCGAATCTGTAATCTGTAGCCTCTAGACTCGAATATTTGCCTTTAACTATAAAGTAATCACAAAAGAGAATCGGTTCCTCTTCTTGACAGATAAGATTAAGCTGCTGATGAAGAGATCAATTAGCGGAGTGCTTCAGGCACACAAAGGAGCCCGCTAAGAAGGCTTTGGCTGACATTTGCTTTTGGGAACCTTAAAAAATTAATGTTTATATTTGCATGTTAAGCTGTTGCGACTCAGGTCACAAATCAGCATCCAATTCACCTCAGATCTTCGTACTTGATACTAATTGCTACCATAAAGACACATCCAAAGTTTGTGCGGTAAAATCATTCCGTGTGCCACTCTACAGATCATACGATGCTGATCATACAGTCGTCATACGATCATACCGTTGGTCCTTACGATGCTGTTTTGTACATACTGCAATGCCTCTGAACAGAGCGTTTTATGATATTAGCAAAGAATTCATAACGTGTTCCACATCATAAGCCCAAGGACTGACAGCCTCCACTCTGTTTCAGTAGTCATACAGACCAAAACTGTTCTGTGAGAAATCCTGCTGGAGGAGTGGACGGAACAGAATGTGATAGTGTGTCAAACCTCATTAGGGACATGGCTGTGATGGGCCTTGGAAAAACAGCGCGTTTTTGTGACTCTTTTCTGTTCTCTCGTCTGTGGGTTTCGAGTGAAGGGCGGCGTTTTGTGTTGTCTGTGAAGGCGGAGTGGCTTCAGTCTGTATCCTTCCAGGAGCTCCTCAGGTGTTTCACTGAAGGGGAACGGAAGCTTCCGGAGTCAGGGTGCCCTGCTTTTCATCAGGAGAGCCCGAAGCCTCAAACTGGACTTTTTTGAAAACGCACTAGAGTGTCATGGCCATGGTCAGAAAGGTGCTGAGGTCCTGAGGCAACAGACAGAACCAATTTGACAAAAACCAGCACAGTCAAATTCAGGTCCTCATTTTCTCACTCAAATTCCACTCCTTGTTTTTTCAGCGGCAGTTCATTCCACAGAGTCTCTGAGAGGTTGGAAATCTCTGAGAATAAAGCTTTTGATCTGAATTTGGCTTTGACTTCATGAGCCCCCCCCCCCCCCCCCCTTCATATCTGTAAAACAGACCCTTTTTTTTAAAGTTACTTAGTCTCTCTCCCTCTCTCTCTCTCTCCCTCTCTCTCTCTCTCTCTCCCTCTCTCTCTCTCCCTCTTTCTCTCTCTCTGACTTTCTCTCTCTCTCTCTCTCTCCGTCTCTCTCTCTCTCTCTCCCTCTCCCTCTGTCTTTCTCTCTCTCTCTCTTGTTGAAGTCCAGATGGATTTGAATCACTACTGTGTGATACTCTGGCGTGCTGCAGAGAGGTTCCTAAATCCCATATGATTCATCTTATGCTAATTGCCTAACACCTAAAGTGGAGGAGCTGGCAGCAGAGGGACAATAGCTTCTCTCTCTGCCTCTGCGCTGCAGTGTTGGTGGTGAGGGGCCTTTGAGCCGTGTGAACGCAGTGCAATATGCTGTTTCTTCTGCTGCCATCCTCACCGCACACCCCCCCTCCCAACCCCCCCACCCACGTCTTACAGGCCAAAACCACAACTCACATCCTCTTCCTTTTGGTAAAGGAAAAGAGATTTTGAAGTCAAGGCTTGTGGGAACTGGGAGACGGAATATGCTTGTAAAATATCATTTATATAACAAAATCTAATCAAATATCATTTCCTTCGAGTCATTGGTTGGTTTAGAACAACACTGTTCTCTTTTTCTCTTACGGCACCATCTATGGTCGGCTGTCAGTCGGTTGCTGTGTTTGACTGGTGTTTGTCTCTTTACCTCAGCAGACTGCAGCCTGAGAGGAGTCCCTGGGAATCTGTGACGATAGCACATTCTTTTAGGACGTGTGTGTGTGTGTGTGGGTGGGGGGGGGGGGGGGGTAATGTAATGAATGCAGAGCTGTGTGAGGGAAATGTATTACAGTAAACCCCCACTCTCGCCTTTCCTTTGACTAGAGACAGCATTAGTTACTCATCAGTTTCGTCTTAAATTGTCTACAAACACCACCATCAGATCTCTGTCTCTGCCTCCCTGTCTCCGGGCCAATCAGAGCCAAGTTGGTTCTGACGGGCTAAACACCTTGTTCTGAAAGTGTTGTGTGCATCTGTTCTTGGTTTGTTCTCTCACTGTGTCTGCGTATATAAACTCCTGTGTTATCTCTGTGAAGTCTTACACTGGCCGTACACACTGGGCTTCGCCCTGCCCCTTCTGTTGGCTCTCCACTGTATCGACTTATCCTTGACCTTGGCCTTGCCTAACCCCCCGGGAGCCAGTTTGTGGATCAGACCCTGCCTATTTATCGACCACGTATTTGAAAAACGATTTGGATTCAAATAAAGACCTGCCAGCACTTGCCTCCAGTCTCCTCTCGGTCCCCGACAGCCACAGTAACTTCTAGAATACACAAATTCTCACTGAGCTGCAAATGGACCCATGCAGTGATGAGTCACTGTATGCTTGTTTAGATTAAAAGATTTTTCACAAATTTCCTACTTGCAGCCCCTCTCTCAGGCCAAATTATGCCGTGAATCAAAGATCAACCCCCAGATCAATGCCAGTAACTGGGAAGATGAAGTCATCCACATAAAAACGAAATGGTGGAGAAAATAAACCAGTGAAGAAAACAAGGCGGGCTAATTATCCACCTCCGCTGTTCCAGAACAGCTAGCAGGAGCTCAGCACGGGGAGGCGGGACCAGCTGTCCGTGCGGCTGGGGGGCTCCCGATCCCAGTCAAGACCAGATTCCTGGGGGGCGCCTAATGCACGCTTGCCGCTGGGCGCTCAGGACACAGAGGCTGGTTAGCGAGCACGCGGCGTTTATGAATAAAACAGAGCGGAGAGGCAGGTCTCTTGCTGGGCAGGACTCCATGTGGCTAATGGCTGAGTCTAGAGTATGAGCAGATCCAGCTGTTCCTCTTTTTCCCACAGCACTCTGCGTGTTTGTGCCTGATTGACCCTGTATACACTCACAACAAAACTGAGACTGATGTGCTGCTATATTTGTCTGTCTCTCTTACCCCTCTTCTCCCCTGCTGGCTGGTTTTGTGTGAGAGAAGAACAGAAAACAGTTTGATCTGTCAGATTTACAAATTAGAGTTTTGGGTGTATATTTTCTCTGGTCAAATCATTTATTGAATCTTCACTCTACAAACCCGATGCAGCTTAATGTGATACTGCCCCGGCGTGACGCTGGGTGACTAACCGTGTCATTGCATAATTCAGAGCCATGATGATTCACTTAGTGACGTCACAGCACGAATTTTACCCAGGTGTTGTTGAACACAACTCAGTCCAATAATAACAAGCAGCACATTTTGACGTGTTTACGTAACAATATTTGAATCATGAAGAGCCAATACTGGAGTGTGGCTTCTCAAGCCAAAATATCTTAATCAGAAGACGCATGATGAACAAGCAGAGATTTAGGCATAGAAAATCTGAGAGGGGACAGGCTTTGTAAAAACTAAAGCCTATGTTTTTTTCAGTCTTAAAACTAAAGCCTATGTTTTTTTTCAGTCTTAAAACTAAAGCCTATGTTTTTTTTTAGTCTTAAAACTAAAGCCTATGTTTTTTTCAGTCTTACTGCATCTTTTCTTTTACTGTAAATCGTATTCAGGGGACTGGCCGCTCAGTAAGTTTCCATGCGCGAGTCCCCGTGTTTTCTTTACGGTGTGAATGGAGATGAATGATGTAATATGCTGGTAGGACCGTGCAGGCGGCTGGTTTGGAGGAGCGGGGCGATATTCACTGTGGGTTAATTAAGACAATTACTCAACCCAGGGACAGAGCCCATCCAGCATAAATCATTCATCAGACACGAGCCAAGCGAAAATATGCATCACTTCTGGTGATCTGTATTTATCACAGACTGACGGCAAAGACGCAAACCGCGTGCGGTCAACCACAAAGATTAATTAACACGCAGCAAGGCACCACGGGATATGACTTAATAGAGAGAGAGAGAGAAAATTTACTGTAAAAAGACAGGATTACAGTTTTTATTCGTCTAAAGCCTAATAGCCAGGTTCCCAGACGAAGACAGACAAAAAGGAAAGAATATTTTGAGGAAATTGGAGGGAGAGCCATCTGTCACTCTGAAACAGAAGCATTCTCGCACGCCTCCTAATCGAAAGTGATCTATACACTTCATCTTGTGAGGTAAATAAAACAAATGTTTACCATTTTTCTGTTTCAAGTGATATGGTATTGAGACAGGCCAGCTGATAGCCGGAGAGAAAGGGAAAGAGAGACAGATTAAAAAAAAAAAAAGTTTGAATGTTGAGAGTGTACTCATGAGAAAGATCAGCTTTAGCAGCGATCAGTGTGACGTTTGAAAGGGTCATGCTTTCCAGACTCTGAGCTTCAGTGACTAAGTTTAACCTCCAACACAGACTCATTCACTGCATTACACATCACACTCAGGCAGTTTTAACGCTGATGCACTAACTGTTCCTATGTGTTCTCCCAGGTGGAGAGGCAGTCAGCCTTTCTGGAGAATCGGCTGTGTGTAGGATGATTCTGTGCTCTCCGGCCGTCTGAAGAGGATTACGTGGGGGGGGGGAGCTGAAGAACGGTTTGATCTGAAGGACTCTCCTGCGGAGCTGACGCTCAGACGCGCTTACGGTTTCTCTTTGCTCAGTCCCCACATTAACATTATGGACGCCGCCGGCGACTCTGCCGTACACAGCGCTAACGCCAGCGCCGGGGGGGGGTGGGACCAGATGCCGTGGGTGAACTCCAGTTTGTGCCCCCCCTCGGTGAGCGGCACGACCTTCCTGATCGTGGCCTACAGCGCCGTGATCGCCGTGGGCTTGCTGGGTAACGCCTCCCTGGTCTTCATCATTTCCAGACAGAAGGAGATGCGGAACGTGACCAATATCCTCATCGCCAACCTGTCCTGTTCAGACATCCTCATGTGTGTGGTGTGTCTACCCGTCACAGTCATCTACACGCTCATGGACCGCTGGATCCTGGGTGAAGCCCTGTGTAAGGTCACTCCCTTTGTGCAGTGCATGTCTGTCACAGTCTCCATCTTCTCCCTGGTTCTCATCGCTCTGGAACGACATCAGCTCATCATCCACCCCACGGGCTGGACGCCTGCCGCCGGTCACTCCTACCTGGCCGTGGCCGTCACCTGGATAGTGGCCTGTTTCATCTCTCTGCCTTTCCTCTCCTTCAACGTCCTCACCAACGCGCCCTTCCAGAACCTCAGCCTTCCCTTCAACCCCTTCAGCGACCACGTCATCTGCATGGAGTTCTGGCCCTCGGAGAAAAACCGTTTGGCCTACACGACCTCACTGCTGCTCTTCCAGTACTGTCTGCCCCTTTTGCTCATTCTTCTCT